>NW_026062195.1:5000-10000 GCF_023897955.1 Schistocerca gregaria | reverse complement strand
GTTAGGTTAGGTTAGGTTAGGTTAGGTTAGGTTAGGTTAGGTTAGGTCAGGTCAGGTAAAGTCAGGTCAGGTCAGGTCAGGTCCGGTCAGGTCAGGTCAGGTCAGGTCAGGTCAGGTCAGTTCAGGTCAGGTCAGGTCAGGTCAGGTAAGGTTAGGTCAGGTTAGGTTAGGTTAGGTTAGGTTAGGTTAGGTTAGGTTAGGTTAGGTTAGGTTAGGTTAGGTTCGGTTAGGTTAGGTTAGGTTAGGTTAGGTTAGGTTAGGTTAGGTTAGGTAGATTAGGTTATGTTAAGTTAGGTTAGGTTAGGTTAGGTTATGTTAGGTTAGGTTAGGTTAGGTTAGGTTAGGTTAGGTTACGTTAGGTTAGGTTAGGTCAGGTTAGGTTAGGTCAGGTTAGGTTAGGTTAGGTCAGGTCAGGTTGGGTCAGGTCATGTTAGGTCAGGTCAAGTTAGGCTAGGTCAGATTAGGTTAGGGTGATTAGGTTAGGTTTGGTTAGGCTAGGTTAGGTTTGGTTAGGTTAAGTTAGGTTAGGTTAGGTTAGGTTAGGTTAGGTTAGGTTAGGTTAGGTTAGGTTAGGTGATGTCAGGTTAGATTATGTTAGGTCTGGTTAGGTTAGGTTAGGTTAGGTTAGGTTAGGTTAGGTTAGGTTAGGTTAGGTTAGGTTAGGTTAGGTTAGGTAAGGTAAGGTTAGGTTAGGTTAGGTTAGGTTAGATTAGGTTACGTAAGGTTAGGTTAGGTTAGGTTAGGTTAGGTTAGGTTAGGTTAGGTTAGGTTAGGTTAGGTTAGGTTAGGTTAGGTTAGGTTAGGTTAGGTTATGTCTGGGTTGGGTTGGGTTGGGTTGTGTTGTGTTGGGTTGTGTTGGGTTGTGTTGGGTTGGGTTGGGTTGGGTTGGGTTGGGTTGGTTTGTATTTGGTTCAGTTTGTTTGGCTTGGGTGGGGTTGGGTTGGGTTGGGTTGGGTTGGTTGCGTTGGGTTGGGTTCGGTAGGGGTTGGGTTGGGTTGGGTTGGGTTGGGTTGGGTTGGCCTGGGTTGGGTTGGGGTAGGTTGGGTTGGGATGGGTTGGGTTGGGATGGGTTGGGGTGGGTTGGATTGGGTTGGGTTGGGTTATGTTGGGTTGGGTTGTGTTGGGTTGGGTTGGGTTTGGTTGGGTTGTGTTGGGTTGGGTTGGGTTGGGTTGGGTTGGTTTGGGTTGGGTTAGGTTAGGTTAGATTAGGTTAGGTTAGGTCACGTTAGGTTAGGTTAGGTTAGGTTAGGTTAGGTTAGGTTAGGTTAGGTTAGGTGAGGTCAGGTCAGGTCAGGTCAGGTCAGGTCTGGTCAGGTCAGGTCAGGGAAGGTCAGGTCAGGTCAGGTCAGGTCAGGTCAGGTTAGGTTAGGTCATGTCAGGTTATGTTATGTTAGGTCATCAGATTGTGTACAATCTCTACTGCTGCAGATGTGGTCCTCCGACAACTTCTAAAGCCGTGTTGGAAATCTACTATTAAGTTATTTTTATAATAGTGCTTGATTAAGTTTTGTAGATTTATATTTTCAATTAATTTACCAAACACTTTGGTTAAGGCAACTGGTCTGTAGTTCTGTGGCTATTTTCTTTCCTCTTTTTGATATAAAGCTTTAACTATAGTAAGTTTCAGTTTCATCAGAAAAACACCTCCTTCATGTACACAATTGATTAGATGGACTAATGGTATGGCTAACTCATCCTTGCATTTTTTTAGTAGAAAAGGAGAGAATTATTCCCATACAGCTGAACTTTTACTTTTTAGGCTGTCAATTAGCTATGTTACGTCCTTAATGCTTACTGTAGGTAGCTTACAAGAGTACCGTTTCTTTTCCTTATTATATTTATACTCCCTCTCTTGTTTTACGCAAGTATCATTTTTAATAGCATCTATAAAGTAATCATTAAATATATTACTAACTATGTAAGGATCAGAAAAATTATCATTAGGTATATTTAAATCTATATTATTAATTTTCGTTTTTTAATCAGTGTTTCTCATATCATTAACTACTGCCCAGCACATCTTTGAGACACAGTCAGAATTTCTGAGCTGTTTACTAATATGTTCTACTTTCCTTCTCCTTACTTCCTTGCGATACTCATATTTATATTTTTTGTAATCCTCTTTATATGAATAGTGACTGGTTTTCTGTATAGCTTATATACATACTCAGTTCCTTCTTTGAGTCTTTTCTTTTTATCATCTAGCTATACACGTTTGACTACTGGAGGTTTATTTTTATTTACATCGATCTTCTTTGTCGGGATAGTAATATCAATATGTCTAGTTAAAATTTTTACAAATACTTACTAATTGCTGTCAACTCCTTTTCCCTATTAACTGATTCGCAAGATTCTTGACCCCAAGTTTTCTTTGGCAAGATGCTGTTGTACTCAGAATATAATCTTCTCTTCTGATATTTTTTGTTTTGTTTGAGTTTATTAAGACTACCAATCACTAATAACTGTCCTAGATGATCAGATATGTGCCCGTTTACAGTTTGTGTGACACAACATTTTCATAATTGGTCATTAAATGATCTATGGAACTGTTGCTTGACTCAGATATTCTAGAGGGCACATGACCCAGTAGATCTTTAATATCATAGTATCGTATGCAGTCTTGTAAACATTTGCATTCCTGCCTGTTGCTTAGTGTGTTTGCATTAAAGTCTCCTAACATTATAATCTTTACTGTATTGCCACCCTTGCTCAGCTTCCCCAATACACTATCCAGTGCTTCCAGGAAAACCACGAGATTACCAGAAGGGGCTCGATATATACCTACCACAATAATTAGGACGGATACATTTGTTAACTTAATTATCATTGCTTCAAAATCTTTCTCAAAACAATAATCATTACCCCATGATACATTTTCTACAGAACTTATTAAGTTACATTTCCGTATGTAAGTAGCAACACACCCACCTTTATGATCTATTCTACAGAAAATCGATGCAAGATTATACTCCTGTAACATATAACATCGAATATTATGGTTAGCTTTTGATGCTCGGTAACCACGATTATATGTGGAGCTAGATCTGTAACTGAGGCCTCAAAAACATCGATTTTGTTAGCCGAGCACTCGACATTTAATTTAAAAATGATACAGAAGTACAATTGTGAGAGGATATATCCTTGTCAAAGTTAATGTTATCACACAAATTGATAGATTCTAAATTAGGAACACTGAGCGACGTTGTAATCCTAAAGAATCAACAGTATTGACATTGCAGTGAGGTATTATTTCTGTTTGCTTGCTCTGCAGGCATATATAAATATAACTTCCGACATTCGTGTGTATGACATCTGAGTTTAGGTTAGGTTAGGTTAGGTTAGGTTAGGTTAGGTTAGGTTAGGTTAGGTTGGGTTAGGTTAGGTTAGGTTAGGTTAGGTAAGGTTAGGTTGGGTTGGGTTGGGTTGGGTTGGGTTGGGTTGGGGTGGGTTGGGTTGAGTTGGCTTGGGTTGGGTTGGCTTGGGTTGGGTTGGGTTAGATTAGGTTAGGTTAGGTTAGGTTAGGTTAGGTTAGGTTAGGTTGGGTTAAGTTTGGTTTAGGTTGGGTTAGGTTGGGTTAGGTTGGGTTGGGTTGGGTTGTGTTGGGTTGGGTTGGGTTGGGTTGGGTTGGGTTGGGTTGGGTTGGGTTGGGTTGGGATGTATTGGGTTGGGTTGTATTGGGTTGGGTTGTGTTGGGTTGGGTTGGTTCGGGTTGGTTTGGATTGGGTTGGGTTGGGTTGGGTTGGGTTGGGTTGGGTTGGGTTGGGTTGGGTTGGGATGGGTTGGGTTGGGTTGGGTTGGGTTGGGTTGGGTAGGGTTGGGTTGGGTTGGGTTGGGATGGGTTAGGTTAGGTTAGGTTAGGTTAGGTTAGGTTAGGTTAGGTTAGGTTAGGTTAGGTTAGGTTAGGTTAGGTTAGGTCAGGTCAGGTCAGGTCAGGTCAGGTCAGGTCAGGTCAGGTCAGGTCAGGTCAGGTCAGGTCAGGTCAGGTCATGTCAGGTCAGGTCAGGTTAGGTTAGGTTATGTTAGGTTAGGTTAGGTTAGGTTAGGTTAGGTTAGGTTAGGTTAGGTTAGGTTAGGTTAGGTTAGGTTAGGTTAGGTTAGGTTAAATTAGGTTAGGTTAGGTTAAATTAATTAGGTTAGGTTAGGTTAGGTTAGGTTAGGTTAGGTTAGGTTAGGTTAGGTTAGGTTAGTTTAGGTTAGGTTAGGTTATGTCTGGGTTGGGTTGGGTTGTGTTGTGTTGTGTTGGGTTGTGTAGGATTGTGTTGGGTTGGGTTGGGTTGTGTTTGGTTCAGTTGGTTTGGGTTGGGTGGGTTTGGGTTGGGTTGGGTTGGGTTGGTTGCGTTGGGTTGGGTTGGGTTGGGTTGGGTTGGGTTGGGTTGGGTTGGGTTGGGTTGGGTTGGGTTGGGGTAGGTTGGGTTGGGATGGGTTGGGTTGGGTTGGGTTGGGTTGGGTTATGTTGTGTTGGGTTGGGTTGGGTTGGGTTGGGTTGGGTTGGGTTGGGTTGGGTTGGTTATGTTGGGTTGGGTTGGGTTAGGTTAGGTTAGGTTAGGTTAGGTTTGGTTAGGTTAGGATAGGTTAGGTTAGGTTAGGTTGGGTTAGGTTAGGTTAGGTTAGGTTAGGTTAGGTTATGTTAGGTCAGGTCAGGTCAGGTCAGGTCAGGTCAGGTCAGGTCAGGTCAGGTCAGGTCAGGTCAAGTCAGGTCAGGTCATGTCAGGTCAGGTCAGGTCAGGTCAGGTCAGGTCAGGTCAGGTCAGGTTAGGTTAGGTTAGGTTAGGTTAGGTTAGGTTAGGTTAGGTTAGGTTAGGTTAGGTTAGGTTAGGTTAAATTAGTTTAGGTTAGGTTAAATTAGGTTATCTTAGGTTAGGTTAGGTTAGGTTAGGTTGGGTTAGGTTAGGTTAGGTTAGGTTAGGTCTGGTTAGGTTTGGTTAGATTAGGTTAGGTTAGGTTAGGTTCGGTTAGGTTAGGTTAGGTTAGGTTAGGTTAGGTTAGGTTTGGTTAGGTTA
>NW_026062195.1:0-2500 GCF_023897955.1 Schistocerca gregaria | reverse complement strand
AGGTTAGGTTAGGTTAGGTTAGGTTAGGTTAGGTTAGGTTACGTTAGGTTAGGTTAGGTTAGGTTAGGTTAGGTTAGGTCAGGTCAGGTCAGGTCAGGTCAGGTCAGGTCAGGTCATCAGATTGTGTACAATCTCTACTGCTGCAGATGTGTCGCTCTGACCACTTCTAAAGCCGTGTTGGAAATCTCCTATTAAGTTATTCGTATAATAGTGCTTGATTAAGTTTTGTAGATTTATATTTTCAATTAATTTACCAAACACCTTGGTTAAGGCAACTGGTCTGTAGTTCTGTGGCTATTTTCTTTCCTCTTTTTGATATAAAGCTTTAACTATAGCAAGTCGCACTTTCATCGGAAAAACACCTCCTTCAAGTACACAATTAATTAGATGGACTAATGGTGTGGCTAACTCACCCTTGCATTTTTTTAGTAGAAATGGAGAGAATTCATCCAATCCAGCTGAACTTTTTCTTTTTAGGCAGTCAATTAGCTATGTTACGTCCTTGATGCTTACTGTAGCTAGCTTACAAGAGTCCCGTTTCTTTTCCTTATTATATCTATTCTCCCTCTCTTGTTTTACGCAAGTATCATTTTCAATAGCATCTATAAAGTAATTATTAAATATATTACTAACTATGTAAGGATCAGAAAAATTATCATTAGGTATGTTTAAATCTATATTATTAATTTTAGTTTTTTAATCAGTGTTCCTCATATCATTAACTACTGCCCAGCACATCTTTGAGACACAGTCAGAATTTCTGACCTTTTTACTAATATGTTCTACTTTCCTCCTCCTTACTTCCTTGCGATACTCATATTTATATTTTTTGTAATCCTCTTTATATGAATAGAGACTGGTTTTCTGTATAGCTTATATACATACTCAATTCCTTCTTTGAGTCTTTTCGTTTTATCATCTAGCTTTACACATTTGTCTACTGGAGGCTTATTTTTATTTACATCGATCTTCTTTGTCGGGATAGTAATATCAATATGTCTAGTTAAAATTTTTACAAATACTTCCCAATTGCTGTCAACCCCCTTTCCCTATTAACTGATTCTCAAGATTCTTGACCCAAAGTTTTCTTTGGCAAGATGCTGTTGTACTCAGAAAATAATCTTCTTTTCTGATATTTTTTGTTTTGTTTGAGTTTATTAAGACAACCAATCACTAATAACTGTCCTAGATGATCGGATATGTGCCTGTTTACAGTTTGTGCAGACACAACATTTTCATAATTGGTCATTACATGATCTGTGGAACTGTTGCTTGACTCAGCTATTCTAGAGTGCACATTACCCAGTAGATCTTTAATATCATAGGATCGTATGCAGTCATGTAAACCTTTGCATTCCTGGCTGTTGCTTATTGTGTTTACATTAAAGTCTCCTAACATTATAATCTTTACTGTATTGCCACCCTTGCTCAGCTTCCCCAACACACTATCCAGTGCTTCCAGGAAAACCACGAGATTACTAGAAGTGGCTCTATATATATACCTACCACAATAATTGGGACGGATACAATTGTTAACTTAATTATCAATGCTTCAAAATCTTTCTCAAAACAATAATCATCAACCCATGGTACATTTTCTACAGAACTTATTAGGTTACATTTCCGTATGTAAGTAGCAACACCCCTCCTTTATGTTCTATTCTACAGAAAAACGATGTAAGATTATACTCCTGTAACTTATAATATCGAAAATTATGGTTAGCCTTTTGATGCTCGGTAACCACGATTATATGTCGAGCTAGATCTGTAACTGAGGCCTCAAAAACATCAATTTTGTTAGCCGAGCACTCGACATTTAATGTAAAAATGATACAGTGGTACAATTGTGAGAGGATATATCCTTGTCAAAGTTAATGTTGTCACACAAATTGATAGTTTCTAAATTAGGAACACTGAGCGACTTTGTAATCCTAAAGAATCATGAGTATTGACATTGCAGTGAGGAATTATTTCTGTTTTGCTTGCTCTGCAGGCATATATAAATATCACTTCCGACTTTCGTGTGTATGACATCTGAGGTTAGGTTAGGTTAGGTTAGGTTAGGTTAGGTTAGGCTGGTTAGGTTAGGTTAGGTTAGGTTGGGTTGGGTTGGGTTGGGTTGGGTTGGGTTGGGTTGGGTTGGGTTGGGTTGGGTTGGGTTGGGTTGGGTTGGGTTGGGTTGGGTTGGGTTGGGTTGGGTTGGGTTGGGTTGGGTTGGGTTGGGTTGGGTTGGGTTGGGTTGGGTTGGGTTGGGTTGGGTTGGGTTGGGTTGGGTTGGGTTGGGTTGGGTTGGGTTGGGTTAGGTTAGGTTAGGTTAGGTTAGGTTAGGTTAGGTTAGGTTAGGTTAGGTTAGGTTAGGTTAGGTTAGGTTAGGTTAGGTTAGGTTAGGTTAGGTTAGGTTAGGTTAGGTTAGGTTAGGTTAGGTTAGGTTAGGTTAGGTTAGGTTAGGTTAGGTTAGGTTAGGTTAGGTTAGGTTAGGTTAGGTTAGGTTAGCGTGTGT
>NW_026062194.1:0-236087 GCF_023897955.1 Schistocerca gregaria | reverse complement strand
ATCTGTGTCCTCGGTGGCTTAGATGGATAGAGCGTCTGCCATGTAAGCAGGAGATCCCGGGTTCGAGTCCCGGTCGGGGCACACATTTTCACTGTCCCCATCGAGGTATATCAACAACACCTGTCGCCACCTGAGGTTGGGTTGGGTTGTTTGGGGGAAGAGACCAAAAAGCGAGGTCATCGGTCTCATCGGATTAGGGAAGGACGGGGAAGGAAGTCGGCCGTGACCTTTCAAAGAACCATCCCGGAATTTTCCTGGAGCGATTTAGGTAAATCACGGAAAATCTAAATCAGGATGGCCGGACGCGGGATTGAACCGTCGTCCTCCCGAATGCGAGTCCAGGGCAGCTGAGGGTTTCAATTAATTATCAGTTGTGAAGGTAATTCGATGTACCCTCTGCCACCACTTAAATGTGATTTGCAGCGTATCGATGCAAATGAAAACTCGTCGCGTGACGCACGTGCACAAAGTTATTCATACTGCAGAATTCATGCAAACATACTCGCCGAAAATACTGACGAATAACGAGTGCTGCATATCCAGGTTAGACAGATCGGCTTTTCCTGCCATGAACAACAGGGAGTCGCTATCTAGGAACAATTCGAGCTAGAGGAAGGGTTGATAAGTACTCCTTGAATTGCAGACTAAACGTAAATAACGAAAATGCATTTTTGGTAAAAATTGGTCAAAACATAATCCTGAGTACCTCCGTATTGGATTAGCCGTTTTGAATATTAAAAATCTGACTTCAGATTCGTGTTCAGCGACATTAAAAATATATATGTAACACTAAGTTCATGCAAAGCGAAGTAATAATATAACTAAAGTAATAATATAACTAAAAGTTTTCTCAAAATTTTGAACACTTTTTGTTCTCGAGAAACGATTTTCTCAGAACGGCATGCTGCATGAATTAAAAGTGGTTCAATCTCTTAACTTCTACCTCGGACCCTGAAAAGTAAACACTTTTCTTAGGAGCCTATAGCTATAATATGACATTTGTTAAAATTAACTAATTTTTGTGTAGCCATAAGGAGTGAAACAAACCCCCAAAAATCAAACTCAAAGTTCGAATTAGCACTGTATCGTTAAATTTAAGGTTGTTTCGTTGCGGTTAGGTATGCTCTCCCATAAATTTTATGTAATATCGACTGATATTATCCATTTCAAATTTCAGTGAAATAATGTGGTACCAACTGATGTTATCCATTTTTGATTTCAGGTAACATCTGAGGGCCACAATTCACACACTCTGCGTACTTCAGACTCGCAGGCCCTTGACCAAATCATAATTACGGGCGCCATTTTTTTTACTGAAAATCTAAAGTAAAGCTCATAGTATGATCACTCGTAATTCCCAAACAGATCCTACGAATGTATTTTCATTGGCTCAAAAATATTTCCAAATGTACCATTTTTTGCTAATTTGAATGAGATTTTTTTCTGAGGCGTTGTACGTTCGCGAGAAGAATTTCGTTCTGCGCGTGTCGAGGGACATTCCACAGATATTAGTGTGTGTGTGTGTGTGTGTGTGTGTGTGTGTGTGTGTGTGTGTGTGTGTGTGTGTGTGTGTTTCTACTCAGTCGTGCCATTCGAGTGTACATCTTTGCATAGTTTTCCTTTCACGATGTAAACAGTGTTCCGCTCAGTTGCTAACTGGCCAGTGAGTGCTTCCGAAGGTGTCGGGTGTGCGGTGCGTTCGGTCTGCTATGACAACAGACTGGCTTGGTGCGATGGCAGAAGCAGACACTGAGGGAGCTGGGACGCCAGCGAAAATTTTATGCCAAGTAAGTCTTAGAGGACTATTCTAAAATTATGAGCCGTCTGAAAAGTGTTTACCATTGCTAAATCTTCTAGTTGAGACTGACAAAACTGGCAGTTTTGCCTAGAGAGACATTAGAGAGAGATACAAGAAATCCCCCCCCCCCTCTCAATGAAATTTTGGTTGTGATGACTGGCCTATTGGTAGTGTTGCCCGAGATCTAAGTTAGGTTGGAAGGGGGTAATTTGATTGAGAGTTGTTTACCCCAACGATTATGAATGCCGAGTAAACGTTGTGCGAGCAGATTGCCCTGTAGCGTAGCCTAGTGTTTCCTTCGGCGCCACATTTAACACACTTTCTCTAGCTGTGTACAAAAGTCTCACAACAGCCACGATATCTACGTTTCTGGGGGGGGGGGGGGGGGGGGGAGGTGGGAGGTGGGAGGTGAGAGTCCACTATGTAACTTTCACTACAAATTTTAGTAACCGCCGAAACTAACCGAAATAGAAGCGTAATTTTTAATATATTTACTTTTGTGGGAAAATAATGGTTCTCCTCTTTCGGCAGCAACTGTAATATGTAGGCGACTTATTAGTTTTTTTTTTTTTTTAAGCTCTGAATCATGATCTCAATAGACGCAGTGCTTTTTTTACGTTACTTGATTTGTGGTCTATAGTAAACAATGCAACGAATTGGTAAATTCTTTGAAGTTTGACGTGTGTTACATAGACGACGTCTGCAATGTTCGTATGGCCAAGTTTGCATATATTCGGTGTCTGTTTTTTTGGCCATTTACTGTATAATTAAGGGGAGGAGGATTATGTTCAAGGATCAGTGCATTAGCAGTCTATGAAGAAATTGAGAATTTGGATCTGACGAACGGCATGCTCGGGCAGTTCGTGCTATTATGTTGACCACTGCGTAATTAGGACACAGTGATCATTGCCTCTCCCTAGTAACGAAGGGACTCGGGTGCTAATCCTGGTCTGTGATCATTGCCTCTCCCTAGTAACGAAGGGACTCGGGTGCTAATCCTGGTCTGGCACAAATTTTCAACAGTGCCCATTGACTAAAGTCTGTGCCCATTGTCAGCTAATGCCATTGTTTCGGTGTTAAATTGTATTTTGTTCACGATACGTCGTTTAGCTTTTTCATGGATAACAGCTTTGAAAAGCGTACAGGTTATATTGATATTCGCTCGTCGTTAGTCCAAGGCAACTATAGCGATTTATAAACACATTTGTAGTGCGTATTAAGCCTACATACGTATTTGTGTCCTGTGTTTCTTTACCAAGAACTACTTCTTAGGTAATTTCCCTATAGTGGTATTTTGTTTTAGTATTTTGTTTAAATATTTATAGACTGCAGGATTAGATGAAATATGAAACACATGTCCGAAGTTCCTGTTGATACTGCAGATACTGTTTCATCCGTTCTATGGGCCAAAACACTTCATCCAATACAGAAGGACGCAATTTGTCTCGAGATTTAGCAATTTTTCGTAATAAAGGCCTTGCTTCGTATATTTTTCTCTAATTCTTGTTTGGATTTAATCTAAAAACATATTAACTCTTCCACCAGTATTCGATATGTGGTTTCATCCCTTTAGTAGCCTAGAGTTCCTAAACGGTCGATAATATTAATAATTTCCTTAATTTTATTTTCTGTAAAATCTCCTGTTTATGGTTATTGCTAACATGTTTGACGTTCTCACTTTTATTATTTTTATGTTTCTAGTTTTGTGACTGGTAGCCAAATTTTCTTTGAATTTGGTTTTTAATTCTGAAATAGTAACAGATTGCGATCTATTTGAGGAGGGTGGATCGGAGATTTTTTATAATAGACCTACACAGGTCATGGGGATCCTTACCTATATAAATTTACTTCGAGTGTGATGTAGCCCATTCTCTTGTCATGATCTCGGCTGTATCGTAGCGCATTGTCTCGGTTAGGTTGGAGATTTTTGTTGAGAGTTGCCGAAGTCAACGAAAGTGATTACAAAGTAAAGACTGTGCTAACAGAACGATCTGTAGCGTAGTCCAACACGTTCTTTCTGTTCTTTTAAAGCCTCTTTTAATTAAAAATAACTAAAGTTACAAGATACAATCACAAAAACTGTGTTACGTAATAGAGTGATCCCAGACTATTGTGGTGTAAGTTGTGTGCGTACACTTTTTTTTTTTGTCAGTGAATAAACATTTTTTTACTCATTTGCTAGGTTTCAGTTTTCCGGCGAAAAACCTTTTCCTGTGAAGGGCCCATTAGCTTGTCGGTTATATTCGTGACTTTCTCGACGGTCAGTAATTTCGTGATAGTCCAACCACCGGCGTCATTGTTAACATCAAATATAGATTTAGTATTAGGAAGGCTAATATGAAGCTAATGCATGAGTAGGTCTAATAATTAATAAAAATAGGAATGCGGGTAAGCTACTACAAACAGCATAGTGAACGCATTGTTGTGGCCAAGATAGCCACGAATCCCACGCCTACCAAAGTCGTAAAAGTAGTCCGCAGATGACGAAGAAATTGATGGAATGTGTGATGAGATAAAAGAAATCATTCAGATAGTGATGGGAGATGAAAATTTAATATTAATGGGTGACTGAAGTTCGACAGTAGGAAATGGAAGAAAAGGAAACGTAGAATTTAATATTAATGGGTGACTGAAGTTCGACAGTAGGAAATGGAAGAAAAGGAAACGTAGTACGTGAATATGGAATGGGGGTAAAAAATGAAAGAGGAAGCCGCCTGGTAGGTTTTTGCACAGAGCATAACTTAATCATAGCTAACACTTGGTTCAAGAATCATGAAAGAAGGTTGTATACGTGGAAGAGACCTGGAGATACTGCAATATTTCAGATGGATTATATAATGGTAAGACAGAGATTTAGGAACCAGATTATAAATTGTAAGACATTTCCAGGGGCAAATGTGGACTCTGACCACAATATATTGATTATGAACTGTAGATTAAAACTGAAGAAACTGGAAAAAGGTGGG
The DNA here is from genome assembly GCF_023897955.1 of Schistocerca gregaria. Lineage (NCBI taxonomy): Eukaryota > Metazoa > Arthropoda > Insecta > Orthoptera > Acrididae > Schistocerca > Schistocerca gregaria. The sequence goes on along the minus strand of NW_026062194.1, from coordinate 231,323 downwards.
AATTTAAGGAGACGGGACCTGAAAGAACTGACAGAATCAGAAGTTGTAGAGTGTTTCAGGAAGAGCATTAGGGAACGATCTACAGGAATGGGGGAAAGTAATACAGTGTGATGGGGGATCTGAGTGGTGTACTGTCAAGGGGGAGGGGGTTCCTCAGGGATCAGTGTTGGGGCCGCTCCAGTTCCTTATTTATATAAATGATATGCCCTCAAGTACTACGGGTAACTCTAAAATATTTCTGTTTGCTGATGACACTAGCTTGGTAGTAAAGGATGTTGTGTGCAACAATGACTCCGTTTCAAGTAGTGCAGTACATGACCTCAGTTCATGGCTTGTAGAAAATAAACTAACATTAAATCACAGAAAGATTCAGTTTTTACAGTTTCTAACACACAATTGAACAAAACCTGACGTTTTAATGTCACAGAATGGGCATATGATTAGTGAAACTGAACGGTTCAAATTCCTAGGTGTTCAAATAAATAGTAAGGTGTGGAAAGCCCACGTTCAGGATCTTGTTCAAAGACTTAATACTGCCATTTTCACTATTCGAACGGTATCGAAAGTGAGTGATACTTCGACAAGTAAATTAGTCTTCTTTGCTTATTTCCATTCACTTATGTCGTATGGTATTATGTTTTTGGGTAACTCTTCCCATTCTAGGAGGATATTTTGGCTCAGAAACGGGAGGTTCGGACAAAAAGTGGTGTTAGTTCACGAACCTCTTGTCGACCTCTGTTCAGGGAGTCTGGGTATTTTGACATTGGCCTCTCAATATGTATATTCCTTATTGTCGTTTGTTGTTACCAATATTAGTTTATTTCCAACAATAAGCAGCTTTCACTCGGTTAATACTCGGCAGAAATCAAACCTCCATTTGGATCGGACTTCCTTAACTCTTGTGCAAAAATGTGTGCAGTATACTGCTGCATCCATTTTCAATAAGCTGCCACTCGAATTCAAAAATCTTAGCAGTAATCCACGCGCTTTCAAATCGAAACTGGAGCGTTTCATCATGGGTCACTCCTTCTATTCTGTCGAGGAGTTAATTGAAAAATTAAGCTGATTCTCATTGTACTGCTGATAGCGTTTGCTTAAACTTATCCACTGATTTTCTCTCAGGTTCATGAACATTTATTTTTATCTGTTATTACTTTTATGTTGTAAGTTCATGTGTCGCCCTAACCGCCGTCTGCTTCACGTCTGCTGTGCAGCAAGCTACCTTAATTTAAGTATTAACTGTATTTTTCTTACTTGTCACTTCTTCTTCGGTGTGTTTTTGCTTTTAGGAAGCTTTAATTGTCGAGTGCTATTAATAGTGTTCCATAGATTTCGTGTTCGTTTTGAATACAGTCAGAGAGAGAGTCCCTGTAGTCAGCCATAGTGCTAGTAGTGCTAGTGTTTGTTTTGAATACAGTCCAGAGACAGGTAGTGCTATTTTCATTGTTTTCTACAAAAAGTGGTTAGCAATCACAGTTTAGTCAATAATCAGCCGCCTTTAGTGAATTAGCAGTCTAGTTAAAAGTTATTAAGTCTCTTCAGTAAATTGATTCCTTAGCGTGGACAGGATGTGTGACTGCTGTGTACGGACGCAGGAGGAGCTGGCCACTCTTCGCGAACAGCTGAGCGTGTTGATGGCCGCGGTCAGCCGTCTTCAGGCTGCTGCCTCGGAGTGTAGCGGCAGTGGGGAGTCTGGTGCGTCGCAAGGTACACCCCAGGTGTTACACCCTTTAACCACTGTCCCTGCTGTCGAGACATTTTCGCGGGTACCGGGCGCGGCTGGCCACCCTCTCCCCAAGGGGAGTGGCGGGTTCAGCGGCGCACGAGGCGGAGGGTCAATGTGGAGGCTGGCCGTGTGGCATCGCCCGCTCTGCCTGTGAGTGGACATGTGGCTGCTCCTTCAGCAAGGTCCGAGCAGGCACACGGGGGAGGGGTTTGTTAGTTATTGAGAGCTCCAACGTTAGGCGGGTGATGGAGCCCCTTATGGAAATAGCGGAAAGGCCGGGGAAGAAGGCCAGTGTTCACTCTGTCTGCTCGCCGGGGGGTCTCATCCGAGATGTGGAGGAGGCCCTACCGGCGGCGATAGAGAGCACTGGTGCACCCGACTGCAAATTGTTGCTCATGTCGGCACCAACGACTCTTGCCGTCTGGGTTCAGAGGTCATCCTCAGTTCGTACAGGCGGTTGGCGGAGTTGGTGAAGGCGGAAAGCCTCGCTCGCGGGGTGGAATCAGACCTAACTATTTGTAGTATCGTTCCCAGAACCGATCGCGGTCCTCTGGTTTGGAGCCGAGTGGAAGGCTTAAACCAGAGGCTCAGACGATTCTGCGGAGAGCTGGGGTGCAAATTTCTCGACCTCCGCTATCGGGTGGAGAAATGTAGGGTCCTCCTGAATAGGTCAGGCGTGCAATACACGCCGGAAGCGGCTACGAGGGTAGCGGAGTACGTGTGGAGTGCACATGGGGTTTTTTAGGTTAGAGAATTCCCTTCCTAGGCCCGACAAGACGCCTCCTGAGACGCGGCAAGGCAGAAGTAGGCAAAATGCAACAGGGAATAACAATATTAATGTGCTAATAGTATACTGGAGGAGAGTCTATAGAAAAGTCCCAGAATTGCTCTCATTAATAAACGGTCAAAACGCCCATATAGAACTAGGGACAGAAAGTTGGCTGAAACCACATGTAAACAGTAATGAAATCCTAAACTCAGATTAGAATGTATATCGCAGAGACAGGCTGGACAGTGAAGGGGGAGGCGTGTTTATAGCGATAAGAAGTGCAATAGTATCGAAGGAAATTGACGGAGATTCGAATTGTGAAATGATTTGGGTGAAGATCACGGTTAAAGCAGGCTCAGACATGGTAAATGGATGTCTCTATAGGCCCCCGGGCTCAGCAGCTGTTGTGGCTCAGCACCTGAAGAATAATTTGGAAAATATTTCGAGTACATTTCCCCACCATGTTATAGTTCTGGGTGGAGATTTTAATTTGCCGGATATAGACTGGGAGACTCAAACGTTCATAACGGGTGGCAGGGACAAAGAATCCAGTGAAATATTTTTAAGTGCTTTATCTGAAAACTACCTTGAACAGTTAAACAGAGAACCGACTCGTGGCGATAACATATTAGACCTTCTGGTGACAAACAGACCCGAACTATTTGAATCAGTTAATGCAGAACAGGGAATCAGCGATCATAAAGCGGTTACTGCATCGATGATTTCAGCCGTAAATAGAAATATTAAAAAGGTACGAAGATTTTTCTGTTTAGCAAAAGTGACAAAGCAGATTACAGAGTACCTGACGCTTCAACACAAAAGTTTTGTCTCAAGTACAGATAGTGTTGAGGATCAGTGGACAAAGTTCAAAACCATCGTACAATATGCGTTAGATGAGTATGTGCCACGCAAGATCGTAAGAGATGGGAAAGAGCCACCGTGGTACAACAACCGGGTTAGAAAACTGCTGCGGAAGCAAAGGGAACTTCACAGCAAACATAAATATAGCCAAAGCCTTGCAGACAAACAAAAATTACGCGAAGCGAAATGTAGTGTGAGGAGGGCTATGCGAGAGGCTTTCAATGAAATCGAAAGTAAAGTTCTATGTACTGACTTGGCAGAAAATCCTAAGAAATTTTGGTCCTATGTCAAAACGGTAGGTGGATCAAAACAAAATGTCCAGACACTCTGTGACCAAAATGGTACTGAAACAGAGGATGACAGACTAAAGGCCGAAATACTAAATGTCTTCTTCCAAAGCTGTTTCACAGAGGAAGACTGCACTGTGCTTCCTTCTCTAGATTGTCGCACAGTTGACAAAATGGTAGATATCGAAATAGACGACAGAGGGATAGAGAAACAATTAAAATCACTCAAAAGAGGAAAGGCCTCTGGTCCTGATGGGATACCAGTTCGATTTTACACAGAGTACGCGAAGGAACTTGCCCCCCTTCTTGCAGCGGTGTACCGTAGGTCTCTAGAAGAGTGAAGCGTTCCAAAGGATTGGAAAATGGCACAGGTCATCCCCGTTTTCAAGAAGGGACGTCGAACAGATGTGCAGAACTATAGACCTATATCTCTAACGTCGATTAGTTGTAGAATTTTGGAACACGTATTATGTTCGAGTATAATGTCTTTTCTGGAGACTAGAAATCTACTCTGTAGGAATCAGCATGGGTTTCGAAAAAGACGGTCGTGTGAAACCCAGCTCGCGCTATTCGTCCACGAGACTCAGAGGGCCTTAGACACGGGTTCACAGGTAGATGCCGTGTTTCTTGACTTCCACAAGGCGTTTGACACAGTTCCCCACAGTCGTTTAATGAACAAAGTAAGAGCATACGGACTATCAGATCAGTTGTGTGCTTGGATTGAGGAGTTCCTAGATAACAGAACGCAGTAAGTGTGATTTCAGGTGTGCCGCAGGGGAGTGTCATAACACCGTTGCTATTCACAATATTCATAAGTGACCTGGTGGATGACATCGGAAGTTCTCTGAGGCTTTTTGCAGATGATGCTGTGGTGTATCGAGAGGTTGCAACAATGGAAAATTCTACTGAAATGCAGGAGGATCTGCAGCGAATTGACGCATGGTGCACGGAATTGCAATTGAATCTCAATGTAGACTAGTGTAATGTGATGCGAATACATAGAAAGATAGGTCCCTTATCATTTAGCTACAAAATAGCAGGTCAGCAACTGGAAGCAGTTAATTCCATAAATTAACTGGGAGTACGCATTAGGAGTGATTTAAAATGGAATGATCATATAAAGTTGATCGTCGGTAAAGCAGATGCCAGACTGAGATTCATTGGAAGAATCCTAAGGAAATGCAATCCGACAACAAAGGAAGTAGGTTACAGTACGCTTGTTCGCCCACTGCTTCAATACTGCTCAGCAGTGTGGGATCCGCACCAGATAGGGTTGATAGAAGAGATAGAGAAGATCCACCGGAGAGCCGCGCGCTTCGTTACAGGACGATTTAGTAATCGCGAAAGCGTTACAGAGATGACAGATAAACTCGAAGACTCTGCAGGAGAGACGCTCAGTAGCTCGGTACGGGCTTTTGTTAAAGTTTCGAGAACATACCTTCACCGAAGAGTCAAGCAGTATATTGCTCCCTCCTACGTATGTCTCGCGAAGAGACATGAGGATAAAATCAGAGAGATTAGAGGCCACACAGAGGCATACCGACAATCCTTCTTTCCACGAACAATACGAGACTGGAATAGAAGGGACAACTGATAGAGGTACTCAAGGTACCCTCCGCCACACACCGTGAGGTGGCTTGCGGAGTATGGATGTAGATGTAGATACTGACACGTTCCATGACCTTGAAGATTTGCTTCTCAATTTGGGCCTACAGAACTTGACATGCGCGAAAAAAGAGGGTAACAGAAGATATATTGAATTTAATTTATGAAAGGAGAAAATACAAAAATGCAGTAAATTAAGCCGGCAAAAAGAAATACAAACGTCTCAAAAATGAGATCGACAGGAAGTGCAAAATGGCTAAGCAGGGATATCTAGAGGACAAACGTAAGGATGTAGAGGCGCATATCACTAGGGGCAATATAGATACTGCCTACGGGAAAATTAAAGAGACCTTTAGAGGAAAGAGATTCACTTGTATGCATATCAAGAGCTCAGATGGAAACCCTGTTATCAGCAAAGAAGGGAATGCAGAAAGGTGAAAGGTGTATATAGAGGATCTATACAAGGGCAATGTTCTTGAGGACAATATAATGGAAATGGAAGAGGATGTAGATGAAGAAAAGTTAGAAAAGTTACGGAAAATTGAAAGTTGTATTGCACTTAACGACGTACATGCACTCATTTAAATTCATAGTTTCTTTCACTTGCCAATAGTACGCATGTTGTACAAAAACATAACATTTGTTTCAGGATATTTACTATTTTATTTTTTGCAAGTCTTCTAGAACTTCTCTCGAAAACTTTGTTGGTAGAGCTTGGCATTTGTTTTGTTCAGAAACGATAAACACCTCTTATACGTTATTACTGTAGCAAACAACTGATTACGAGACAAGAAAAAATGTATTCAATAGGTGAAAGCTCAAAGCAACGGGTAAAATTTCCCTAGGCTTATCATCTCAAAGAAGAGCTGGCACAGAGAAACAAGTGGGCATGTCTTACATAGCAAGCTGCCATTTAAACCGACATTAGGACCTTCAATTAAGGATTTGGACTAAAATATTTTCATATTCGCACTAAGTGTAAATCAAACTGGAACAATCAACAATAAACAAAATTATTTTCATTGTTTTCGGGGTACCTTTTGCCTTTCGGAATAAATAGATTGCGAATCAGTAGTTAACATGCCTGGATCCCCAAACAGGAGACGAATAGAAACTTGCAAAATGTGGTGGTGTAGAAGAATGCTAAAAAAGTTTTGATCGAATAGCTGATGGGGAGAAACGAAAGCAGATTAGGGAGCAGAGAAATTAATGGCACAAATTGACAAAAAGAAGCGATCGTGGGTAAATGTCATATTTCGATTCCACCCATCCGCTGTGGCCCATGACGTTCTGCATGCCGGTGATTAGTTTGCATTTCGAAGGATACCAGTGGCCTTATTAAATGTTAACTGTGATTGCCTTCGTTTCTAGAGCAATTTATAATGTTCGTTAACTATGATTTTTTCGGACTATATCGTGATGAACTCTGGGAGGAACCAGAGAACACAGCTTAAATTGTCTTTGAAGAAACGAGTAGTGATTGTATTTTTATCTTTCTTATCCGACACGTTGGGAAATCCATGGTATAATGGGGTACACAGTTGAAAACTTTGATTAAATGTACAAAATTGATAAATAAGTGTGTTACAAATTTTTATATGAACACATTATGATTTATTAATCACAAAAATTCCAGAGCATTGCCATAAAACAAAACAACAATATTTTCTCACTCAAAAACAGAAATTTATATCATTTGCACGCGGCAGATTGGGGTGGTAAATACAAGTGATTACAAAAACGTATAAAATTATCGGAAATGCAGAAAATATTGGCTTGCTCGGTATTTTTTTTTAGTTTAAAGTGAGTATTAATGTCAAACTACAGTTTTCATGTATCGTATCCTTTTCTTGAGGCTGTTTACAAAATTCACACACGAGGAGACACTCATCATCTTCGCTATCTATTCCTGCACAAGAATCGTGTGTCCATTTTTTGCACGTGGAACAAGCGACCCAACCTTCAACTGATTTTGAATATAACCCACCACAATATACACATTGACAGTCAGAACTTTCCTCATAATCACTCTCGTTAGTATTGTATTCTCTATCCTTTTTTCCATTTATCTTCAGGCTCTTTCTCTCTTTTTTGAATTCTTAATTTTATTCTCTTTCGCAAAACGTTTTCTCTTTGCTCTTTCTTCTTTGTCAAAGTTCTTTCCTATTTTTCCCATTAATGTCTTTCAACTCTTTTTTTTTTTTTTGTACGGCGAATCAGTTTAAACAACGGTCTTCCCCCTTTTCAGTCTCGCTCTTTTCTTGCTTTCGTTAACTTTTGGCAAGAAAATCAGAATTTCAGGTGAAATATGAAATGAGGAGGTAGTGTTGTCAGTAGTCATCCAAGAGCACCCAAGAGTAGAACAATTAGCCCCAATAACTTTGTTATTCTTAGGCGGCAGTTCATTTGTAACAATTCGCTGAAACCTCGTCCGCTTGATTATCCAGTCCGTTTGAGTCGTCTTTTTCAGCTGGTGTGCTAGGTAGAGGCAATTCCAATTGTTCAGATATAATAACCTCTTTATCTGACGGCCTATCTAGTCCGATGTCAGTTGTGTCTGCCGGGAGGCATTCTGCATCGGTGAATATGGATGAGTCCGTGGGCCATATTGCAGTAGCTTCGAAACCTTTAATAGAGGTTTTCATTGTTGCACTTTAGACGAAAGCTGAACCAAAAAGTGTTGAAATTTGAAAGATAGTTACGACTTTCGCTGCGTGGTTCCGTAGCCACTTTCGAAGCTGATCACTATAACGAGGATTTATAAAACAAACATCAAGCGGCTGAAGTCTGTGAGAGCAATGTGGTGGTAAAGAAACGCCACTCTCCCTCGCGTAATCCATAACGTCAATGTTCGTGGTATGTGCTGAGTGACCATCTGATATAAGGAGAACTGGGACGTGCTTTGATGCCTTAGAAAATACCACAAATTGTGGAAACCATACAAAGAATGACTCTGTGGCCATCCATGCGGTGCTGTGGACCTCAGCGCAACCTCCTGCTGCCAGTCCTAACTCAAATTCTTTCTGCTTCTTCTTTCGTGGAAAAATAATCGTAGGAAGAATGTCAGCTCCGCTTGCTGACGTACTAATGAGGCAGGCTGCAGTTTCGCCCCTTTCTGCACATGTTAACGATCCTACTTGCCGTTTCCCCTTCCAAGCTGTGATCTTCGATTGGTTTTTAGGATTAACCGAAACGACTGTTTCATCACAATTAGGTATTTGAGAAGTCATTAGTTTGTGATTGTCAGTTACATTTGTTAGCAACGAAAAAAACCATCGACAGCTGCTTTATTAAAATCCATGATTCTTGTACCAGATGTTGCTTCGGGCATGCGAACAAACCCGCATTTTCTTCTTCATTGTTTCATGATGTAATAAACATTTCGATTTGTTTTGCTCGAAATTTTCGAAAGGGTATCCGGGAAACGTGCAAAAATTGAAAAGGTAAAACTGTGCACCTGCCGAAATACGAGTGCGTATACTCATTTGAAAAAATTTTCCTAATCCGCTTCTGATACGCTAGAGGTTACCGCACAGTAAACAGCAATTGTAGTTGACCGTTTGCCTGCACCGTATAAAGTACGGCCAGTAAAATATTTTTGTAGGGAGGACACATCATCTCATCCTGAATGGGGAATTCATCTATACGTGTAAAAGCAACCACTTGTGCCAGAGGGAAGTGTGTTGGGAGCCTTATTGTTCCTGTTGTATATTAACATTACAGATAATATAAGTAAGCTCACATATTTCGAAAATGATGCAGATATCGACATTGAGGTAACGAAGGTCGTGTGAAGCTATATGCACATACAGGGGATAGTAAAAATGTGACCACCTATACTTGCATCTACATGGATACTCTGCAAATCACCTTTAAGTGCCTGGCAGATTGTTCATCGAACCACCTTCACAAGTCTCTATTATTCCAATCTCGCACAGCACACGGAAAGAATGATCACCTGTGTCTTTCCATACGAGCTCTGACTTCCCTTATTTTGTCGTTGTGATCGTTTCTCCCTACCTAGGTTGGTGTCAACAAAATATTTTCGCATCGGAGGAAAAAGTTGGTGATTGGAATTTCGTGAGAAGATTCCGTCGCAACGAAAAACGCTTTTGTTTTAATGATGTCTAGCCCAAATCCTGTATCATTTGTATGACACACTCTCTCATATTTCGCGATAATAGAAAACGTCCTGCCTTTCTTTGGACTTTTTCGATCTACTCCGTCAGTCCTGTCTTGTAAGGATCCCACATTTCCCAGCAGTATTCTAAAAGAGGACAGACAAGCGTAGTGTAGGCAGTCTCCTTTGTAGGTCTGTTACGTTTTCTAAGTGTCGTGCCAATAAAACGCAGTCTTTGGTTAGCCTTAACCGCAACATTTTCTATGTGTTCTTTCCAATTTAAGTTGTTCGTTATTTTATAATAATAATGGCGTGTGACGAGGGCCTCCCATCGGGTAGACCGTTCGCCTGGTGCAAGTTTTTCGATTTGACGCCACTTCGGCGACTTGCGCGTCGATGGGATGAAATGATGATCAGTACAAAACAACACCCAGTACCTGAGCGGAGAAAATCTCCGACCCAGCTGGGAATCGAACCCGGTCTCTTAGGATTGACAGTCTGTTGTGCTGACCACTCAGTTACTGGGGGCGGACGTTAGTTATTGTAATACCTAGTTATTTAGTTGACGTTACGGCTTTTAGATTAGACTGCAACTTCTCTGAAAGTGATTCGTCCATTCTGCTTCACCAGGAATATTGCGGGATCAGTAACGACCTGATTTGCGGATATCGCGGGCGTACCTTAACTGTCTTCTGTCTTCATTGATTAGCGGCTACCTTTGAAATGGTTGTACCACTCCTTTAGCCCTGCAGTACCCATTACTTTGTCCACAAACACACGATGGTTTGAACTTGAGAATCGCCAAGCTTGGAGCCAAATGTGATGTAAAGACGTAATTTTCTCAGAATACTAAATCCAACGTGTACCACTTGCAAGTGTTCCGAAGTAGTGGAGAAAATTAGGTATGTGTGCTATGTATGCCTGAAAACATGAGCGCATGCGCGCCGTGATACCATTGTTGATTTCAACAATTAAAAAAGGTCGGATTTTTTTTGAACAGTTCATGTATATAAGCCATCGCCAGAGATGTCGAAAGAGCAAGATACCCCTAACTACGCCAGTTGTATAGATAGTTCGAATGGAGCGGTATATTGTCTGACGTATCTCCATAACAGCTCCGAACCGAATACCCCAAAGTTCGACAAATGGTTCAAATGGCTCTGAGCACTATGGTACTTAACATCTATGGTCATCAGTCCCCTAGAACTTAGAACTACTTAAACCTAACTAACCTAAGGACATCACACAACACCCAGCCATCACGAAGCAGACAAAATCCCTGACCCCGCCGTGAATCGAACCCGGGAACCCAGACGCGGAAAGCGAGAACGCTACCTTCACGTCAGGAATGAAGCTGAGCTCACAAGGGCGTAAGTCCGGGTCTGTCTCAGGCTGATACTGATCTTCGGCCTGACGTGGCTGCTTGTCCTGTTCCAGGGGTTGCCCCTCAGTCTGCAAGATCCGAGCAGTCGCAGAGGTTGGGCTTACTGGTAGTTGGGAGCTCCGTCAGGCGCGTAATGGGGCCCCTTAGGGATATGGCAGCAAGAGAGGGGAAGAAAACCAATGTGCAATCCGTGTGCATACCGGGGGGGAGTCATTCCAGATGTGGAAAGGGTCCTTCCGGATGCCATGAATGGTACAGGGTGCACCCATCTGCAGGTGGTCGCTCATGTCGGCACCAATGATGTGTGTCGTTATGGATCGGAGGGAACTCTCCCTGGCTATCTGATTAGGGGAAGGCTGCCAGTCTCGCTAGCGGGATGAAAGCAGAGCTCACTATCTGCAACATCGTCGACAGGACTGACTGCTGACCTTTGGTACAGAGCTGAGTGAAGGGTCTGAATCAGAGGCTGAGATTTTTCTGCGACCGTGTGGGCTGCAGATTCCTCGACTGGAGCCATAGGATGGTGGGGTTTCGGGTTCCGCTGGATAGGTCAGGAGTCCACTACACGCAACAAGCGGCTACACAGGTAGCAGGGGTTGTGTGGCGTGGGCTGGGCGGTTTTTTAGGTTAGATGGCCTTAGGCAAGCCTCAACGGGTGCGGGGCAAAGTCAGGACATGCGGGGACCAAGCAGCGATCGGTATTGTAATGGTAAACTGTCGAAGCTGCGTTGGTAAAGTACCGGAACTTCAAGCGCTGATAGAAAGCACCGAAGCTGAAATCGTTATAGGTACAGAAAGCTGGCTGAAGCCAGAGATAAATTCTGCCGAAATTTTTACAAAGGTACAGACAGGTAGAAAGGATAGATTGCATGCAACCGGTGGTGGAGAGTTGGTCGCTGTTAGTAGAAGTTTATCCTGTAGTGAAGTAGAAGTGGATAGTTCCTGTGAATTGTTATGGGTGGAGGTTTCACGCGACAGCCGAGCTAGGTTAATACACTCCTGGAAATGGAAAAAAGAACACATTGACACCGGTGTGTCAGACCCACCATACTTGCTCCGGACATTGCGAGAGGGCTGTACAAGCAATGATCACACGCACGGCACAGCGGACACACCAGGAACCGCGGTGTTGACCGTCGAATGGCAATAGCTGCGCAGCATTTGTGGACCGCCGCCGTCAGTGTCAGCCAGTTTGCCGTGGCATACGGAGCTCCATCGCAGTCTTTAACACTGGTAGCATGCCGCGACAGCGTGGACGTGAACCGTATGTGCAGTTGACGGACTTTGAGCGAGGGCGTATAGTGGGCATGCGGGAGGCCGGATGGACGTACCGCCAAACTGCTCAACACGTGGGGCGTGAGGTCTCCACAGTACATCGATGTTGTCGCCAGTGGTCGGCGGAAGGTGCACGTGCCCGTCGACCTGGAACCGGACCCCAGCGACACACGGATGCACGCCAAGACCGTAGGATCCTACGCAGTGCCGTAGGGGACCGCACCACCACTTCCCAGCAAATTAGGGACACTGTTGCTCCTGGGGTATCGGCGAGAACCATTCGCAACCGTCTCCATGAAGCTGGGCTATGGTCCCGCACACCGTTAGACCATCTTCCGCTCACGCACCAACATCGTGCAGCCCGCCTCCAGTGGTGTCGCGACAGGCGTGAATGGAGGGACGAATGGAGACGTGTCGTCTTCAGCGATGAGAGTCGCTTCTGCCTTGGTGCCAATGATTGTCGTATGCGTGTTTGGCGCCGTGCAGGTGAGCGCCACAATCAGGACTGCATACGACCGAGGTACACAGGGCCAACACCCGGCATCATGGTGTGGGGAGCGATCTCCTACACTGGCCGTACACCTCTGGTGATCGTCGAGGGGACACTGAATAGTGCACGGTACATCCAAACCGTCATCGAACCCATCGTTCTAGCATTCCTAGACCGGCAAGGGAACTTGCTGTTCCAACAGGACAATGCACGTCCGCATGTATCCCGTGCCACCCAACGTGCTCTAGAAGGTGTAAGTCAACTACCCTGGCCAGCAAGATCTCCGGATCTGTCTCCCAGTGAGCATGTTTGGGACTGGATGAAGCGTCGTCTCACGCGGTCTGCACGTCCAGCACGAACGCTGGTCCAACTGAGGCGCCAGGTGGAAATGGCATGGCAAGCCGTTCCACAGGACTACATCCAACATCTCCATGATCGTCTCCATGGGAGAATAGCAGCCTGCATTGCTGCGAAAGGTGGATATACACTGTACTAGTGCCGACATTGTGCATGCTCTGTTGCCTGTGTCTATGTGCCTGTGGTTCTGTCAGTGTGATCATGTGATGTATCTGACCCCAGAAATGTGTCAATAAAGTTTCCCCTTCCTGGGACAATGAATTCACGGTGTTCTTATTTCAATTTCCAGTAGTGTAATTGGCTCCTTTTACCGACCTCCCGACCCAGCAGCATTAGTGGCAGAACAACTGAGAGAAAATTTGGAATACATTTCACATAAATTTTCTCAGCATGTTATAGTCTTAGGTGGAGATTTCAATTTACCAGATATTGACTGGGACACTCAGATGTTTAGGACGGGTGGTAGGAACAGAGCGTCGAGTGACGTTATACTGAGTGCACTATCCGAAAATTACCTCGAGCAATTAAACAGAGAACCGACTCGTGGAGATAACATCTTGGACCTACTGATAACAAACAGACTCCAACTTTTCGACTCTGTATGTGCAGAACAGGGAATCAGTGATCATAAGGCTGTTGCAACATCCCTGAATATGGAAGTTAATAGGAATATAAAAAGAGGGAGAAAGGTTTACGTGTTTAGCAAGAGTAATAGAAGGCAGATTTCAGTCTACCTAACAGATCAAAACGAAAATTTCTGTTCTGACACTGACAATGTTGAGTATTTAGGGAAAAAGTTCAAGGCAATCGTAAAATGCGTTTAGACAGGTACGTGCAGAGTAAAACTGTGAGGGACGGGAAAAACCCACCGTGGTTCAACAACAAAGTTAGGAAACTACTGCGAAAGCAAAGAGAGCTTCACTCCAAGTATAAACGCAGCCAAAACCTCTCAGACAAACGGAAGCTAAACGATGTCAACACACAGTACGCGAAAGAACTTGCCCTCCCTTCTAACAGCCGTGTACCGCAAGTCTCTAGGGGAACGGAAGGTTCCAAATGATTGGAAAAGAGCACAGGTAGTCCCAGTCTTCAAGAAGGGTCGTCGAGCAAATGCGCAAAACTATAGACCTATATCTCTGACGTCGATCTGTTGTAGAATTTTAGAACATGTTTTTTCCTCGAGTATCAAGTCCTTTTTGGAAACCCAGAATCTACTCTGTAGGAATCAACATGGATTCCGGAAACAGCTATCATGTGAGACCCAACTCGCTTTATTTGTTCATGAGACCCAGAAAATATTAGATACAGGCTCCCAGGTAGATGCTATTTTTCTTGACTTCCGGAAGGCGTTCGATACAGTTCCGCACTGTCGCCTGATAAATAAAGTAAGAGCCTAAGGAATATCAGACCAGCTGTGCGGCTGGATTGAAGAGTTTTAACAAACAGAACACGGCATGTTGTTATCACTGGAGAGACGTCTACAGACGTTAAAGTAACCTCTGGCGTGCCACAGGGAAGTGTTATGGGACCATTGCTTTTCACAATATATATATATAAATGACCTAGTAGATAGTGTCGGAAGTTCCATGCGGTTTTTCGCGGATGATTCTGTAGCATACAGAGAAGTTGCAGCATTAGAAAATTGTAGCGCAACTGACCCTTAACATAGACAAATGTAACGAATTGCGAATACATAGAAAGAAGGATCCTTTATTGTATGATTATATGATAGCGGAAAAACACTGGTAGCAGTTACTTTTGTAAAATATCTGGGAGTATGCGTGCGGAACGATTTGAAGTGGAATGATCATATAAAATTAACTGTCGGTAAGGCGGGTACCAGGTTGAGATCCATTGGAAGAGTCCTTAGAAAATGTAGTCCATCAACAAAGGAGGTGGCTTACAAAACTCTCGTTCGACCTATACTTGAGTATTGCTCATCAGTGTGAGATCCGTACCAGATCGGGTTTGCGGAGGAGATAGAGAAGATCCAAAGAAGAGCGGCGCGTTTCGTCACATGGTTATTTGGTAACCGTGATAGCGTTACGGAGATGTTTGACAAACTCAAGTGACAGACTCTGCAAGAGAGCCGCTCTTCATCGCGGTGTAGCTTGCTTGCCAGATTTCGAGAGGGTGCGTTTCTGGATGAGGTATCGAATATATTGCTTCCCCCTACTTATACCTCCCGAGGAGATCACGAATGTAAAATTAGAGAGAGCACGGGGGCTTTCAGACAGTCTTTCCTCCCGCGAACCATACGCGACTGGAACAGGAAAGGGAGGTAATGACAGTGGCACGTAAAGTGCCCTCCGCCACACACCATTGGGTGGCTTGCGGAGTATAAATGTAGATGTAGATGAGTGTGGTGCGTGGTGCGGCGCTCCCCATCCCCATATACCGATCAAATCAGTCACGACTTGAACCGAGCGTGCCCGAACATTGTCCTGCAAAATGATGGCCGCCTCCTGCAGAAAGTGACGCCGCTTCTTTCTCTCGGTTGCTTTTCTACTTTATAACACAGTCTGTTTCGTTTTCGAGTCTAAACCGCTTAACAGATATTGTTCAAATTTGGCATGGAGACAGTTTGAACCCTGAAAAAGAACATAGCCCACTTTAAAAAGCAAGAAATATTTTTTTGCATCAGTGAACGTAAACTACATTAAAACTTACTTATTTTGGTTGTATAACTTAAGAATTCTATAATGTATAAGTACTTCAGTAGTCGCCGCGCGGGATAGTCTCTCAAACGAAATTGCTCCCACGTCCGAGGCCTTTCAATATCACGTCTCCCCTTACGCTTGTAGTTCAGAATATTTTGGGGAAGTCTGGGACGTAGCATTCTCACCAGTCTTCACGATATTTTTGAATTTTTTAGTTTCTGTTGAAAATATAACCGTAGGCTTCCGCGGCCGTTGTCAATGTCAATAAAATTCTTCTGGGTTAGAGACCGCATTGTCATTTATAAAATTCCAACGTTTCGGCGTCTGTTGCAAGACGCCTTCCTCAGGGTGTGTTGCTAACTGCTGAATGCGCGCAAGTGTGGGTACATATATACTATGGAAGAGTGTTGTGATTGGATGTGAGGATGAGGAGGAAGGGTAGTAGGAGTTCATTTTATTGGCTTTTGCATTGCGTCTTGTTATTGGCGGAAATAGGCGTTTTCCATTGGAGCTTCCTTTACTGCCTGCCATTGGTGGAAATCGGCGAATAGGAGACTTAGCCGCGACTGCAGCGTAACGTTGTTTACTAACTGCCTAGTATCGACTAGGCCGCGTCAGCGCTCTGTGTACCATCCTCCGCTGTGGCCTACCGCACGCCTGTTGCTTTGCGCGAGCTGTCCTTCCGCAAAGCTGTCACAGCAGGCAGCCAAGACGCTCGAAGTCTGTACCCGTCTTCTCTGTTCATATTATCGGGTCGCTTGGCTATTTCTATAGCCTCTCTAATCTTCCTCCTCAAACTAAACGGCTGTTTCGCCAGTACTCGGGCCTCTCGAAATTCGATGTTCATCCTGCACTGCTCATGATGTTCTGACACCGCTGATTTGCTATATTGTTTGAGGCGGATATATCTCTCATGTTCAGTTAGCCTCGTGCTTATTGGACGCCCAGTCTCACCTACATACACCAGTCCACATTCACACTCGATTTCATAAACTCCGGCGGCACGAAACTTGTCAATTGTATCTTTTGTCGAGCCCAGAATGTATTTTATTTTGTTGTTGCTACGAAAAATCGGCTTAATACCTGCCCCGCGGAGAATTTTGCCCAGACGTTCAGTAACCCCTTGTACATACGGTAGCACGGCGGTGTTCTGTGCTTCGTTCTGTATTTCCCTGTTGCCCTCCTCCTTCGGCGCCATGGTTTTGCGTATCAGCCTCATGTCGTAGCCATTAGCTCCAAAAATGGTCCTGAGGTTCTGCAGTTCAGCTTGTAATAAACCAGGACTCCCTAACAAGACCCTTTCGTCCCTGTTAACTAACCACGAAAGATGTCTGATATACCTCCATGCTGAAGTAACAAAGTGCGCATGCATTTAAAGATTATGTGCATGATGTGAAGTTATGTGACGGAGATACGACCCCAACACGTAATCGTATTGTTAACTAAGTAAAATCAAATGTTACGTATCGGTTTTTCTTGCCAGATGCTAGGTGTTTGAATCTAAACTAAGGATACAAACTTTTGTACCTAAGCGACAATCTAACTTCTCGCCTACCGTGCATCCACAAATATAGCTTAAATATCAGTTGCTTACTCACCAACGGTAAGGTGTGTGCGTGTTTGACCAGAAATAATGACACCTATTGCGATTGTTGGCAAGACATGAACAGACATTAAAAGCGCACGTTGGTTTTCACTAGCGGGATGGTGTGCACGTTATGGGGCTGGAACTGAAACTATGAATATTTTTGTATTGGATCAGGATTCGGACCGACATACTTACCTTTGGAGGAGACCTAGAGAAGGTTGCAGTCTTGCGAAAAGGAACGAAATGATTGAACTATACTGTTCCGAGAGATTCAGATCCTCGAAAGAGGAGATACGAATTCGAATCACAGTCCAGCACCAAATTTTTCAACGTCTCTAGTTCAATCAGTTACATGTAAAATAAGAGCCCCATCCTTTAAATGGCTATCGGTTCATAAAATAAAATAAAATTTTCTAATGTAAGTAAGTTTACTGGCGACTGTATTTCTGTTTACGATGACTTCCGCTATGTCATTTCCCAACGTAACCTGGCTCTGCCCAGTTGGTAATGATGGAACGTGATTTGTATTGCGAATTCTGGATTATAACATCTTTCTCTTGAGGTTACCAGAGGCAAAGTAAATATGTTTGTGCCTCTTAAAAGTAAATGTCTGAACCCACGCATTGCTCCTGTGATAGTTCCACCAGACCATTGTGCCCACATTTCCCAGCCCCAGGAGTGAGCTGCAACGGATGATGTGCTGAGCTTACAAAAGTAGTCACGGTGGAAAAACGCGAGTCTATTAAATGGTTAAGTAGAAACAAGCTTCTGACGCGGAGATTATGCTATTCTCATGTCAGCACGATGTAAAGACCCTTGTAGGCATCATAGGCTCGATGTGAAGCCATTTTGAAATGTTCACAAATTCAGCAATTTTCTTAGTTCGTGAAGATCCACTGGGAAGTGTGAAGTTACCGGCTAATTGGATTATTACCGTCATTATTACTATCATTTTCTTCATGCCGCTGCTGGAACACTGTACTTGAATATCAGTTCGTGCCTTTTGGTCACTATACAAGTAGTTTCCCAATAAGAGGTTCTTTCTCTGTCTACAGAATTCTTTTCATGTTAATATCAAACACCAGCAATTACTCATAGATTACATTAAAACTAAAGTAATCGATGAAGACGTTACTTGATAACAAAAACGCGCTGCCTTTCTTCTGTTACTTGCGCCTAGAAATGGCTGTCGAGTACTGCCAAACCAAAAGCCAAGAGATCTTACTGCCTGCCGATATACGTTGCTGTCATTTTTTCCATATGATTTGGTCGACGTGACCTGTTTCAAGTTGAGTGTGACAGAGAATGTTTTAGAAAATCAATTGTTTTCCTTTGCAATAAAGAAAAATATTTTCATTCTAAGCTATCTAAGTTCAAAATTTTTGGAATATTAGATCAAATTTAATATCCACTTCTGTAATGTGGGAAAGTATTTCGCACTTGCAAACCTCGGATCCGGCCCACTGACCTTACACTCAGTCGCCGACCATAAATTCTGGCTCAGAGTGACACCAGATTAAGTAGCCTAATATAGTGAAGACTATTTGCCAGTGCTCTCTCTCACCGGAAAATACGCAGATCTCTCATTAATTGGGCTCCATTAGTACACTGTAACAGTAATTTCTGTGTGTCTGCAATGCATACGGATTGTGGAATTTAGCGGTGCTCTCTCTTCCACTTCTTTATACAATATGACTTACCTAAACGGGCCCTTTATCGTTACAGGCCGTGGGCTGTGCTACATCATACTGACAACAGTAATGTTCTTATACTGACAATCTGACTGTTCGTTTTACCTGATTTTGTAATCATTTAAATAAGACAACATGACCTTCCAGTGGGAGACATTTCGTTCCGCCTTTTGCTTCTGTGACATTTTCCCGTAAGCTATTTGCCTTCCAATCAGCGAAATGCGGCAGAGTACGGCCGGTAAACGATTCACAAACCACGATTTAGTCCCGTTAAGACGATTTCTTCAAACATTGTCGTTGCTGAAGGAATTTACTTTCGTCTTAAATCGTCTCAAGCAGCAACGTTCACAGACATCCCAAATACGTAAAAGCTCATTATCCTGGTACGAAGTTTGTAAAACAAACTGCCCACAGTTTGTCTCAGGTTGATCTTTTCGTCTGATAGCACTGCCTAAGTATCACAAGTAGTGTCCCTGTAGCTGTGGGAATCATTGGTTAATAACGAGTTTAACACCAATGGTTATAGTATTGCTAAATATTCAAATTAATTATCAACCTAAGTCTGAGTTCATCCGCAGACTGTAGCGAATTTATAATACTGAAGATAGACCTTGTATCCTTGTCCTCCTTGAGTGGGCATTGGAAGGCGTTTGCACCCACATACACAACACTATGAATACTTCGAACGCCATAGTTAACGTTGCTCTCATAAACTACTTTTGTTTTTTTAGTTCTTCTGGGTGTTCAGCATGCAACATGTGTTGTAGATACAGCCTTAGAGCAAAACATTGACCGGCGAGCCGTCCACATAAGGTGGACAACACAGTCGTGCTCCTCTCAGGATCCTGTGTCCGGCAGTAAGCTCGATCTGGCAATATTGTAGACTGCGGCACTTCCCAGAGGAAGTCTTGAGGTCAGTCTTAGTACATTATTCTTGACTAAGGCCGTAGTCTTGAGGTAAAACGCGAGACTAGCTAATATGACGTCTGGCGACCGGAAGCAGACGACAAAATTTTTATCGCCCCTTTCCTCTCGGTGCTGAAGCTATGCGTGTAATTCAAGCGAATCTACAATATATTTCGCTTTGTGTCACACTGGTAATAATAGTTTGGTTCGACAATGTTTTAGCGAAATATTTCTTTACCGAGCATCTGCCTCTGAACACCGCATGCGTCTGAGTTCTCTGGGACCCGTTTGCTGCCTACCGGCGGGGGCTGAGGCACTGCGCTGCCTTCTGCCGACAACATCTGCTCCACTCCACACTCTCAACCATGTAAAATGCTTTAATGTTGTTGAGTAGTGACCCATAAAATCTGTCTACGATTTGTGTTTCACTCTTGATAGCAAAGGAGGCAAAAAACCGTTTTTATTTGATGATTATTTTATTACATTAGAATGCAGTACATCAGTGTGACACAGAATTAATTTTATTGTTTCTGATCCAGTGCACTATAATTAAAGCGTCACATTCTGTTCCTTTCCTTGCACAGGAGATCCTTCAAATAATTTATTATTGTCATCGATTCATATGTGTTACTCAAGGCACAGGGAGTAAATGCAATGTAATGTGTTTGGTTTCTTTCTTTGATTTTCTATAGTAAATGGATGCAAAAGATTGCGTCAATACCTATCAGAACCTGCTCTATAGCTACTAAGGGAAATTGCTTGTTTTGAGGTCCATATATTATTTAATGGAGAAGTGAACAATGTTCACAAATGATATTTAGAAAATTCAATTGGATTTAAGGCGACAAAATTGCCCATATTTGAAGCTACCCAGAGAAAAAGTAAATTGCTAGAGACACTGTCAGCACATGTTTGAATGGAAGTTGAGCATAAAATAATCAAGAGGCTCATTTCCTTCATACTTATCACCCTGGCATGTGAGTCTTAAGTGAAGAACAATATTGAAATTCGTATCGTTGATGGTCGATTCGAATTTCTTCAGAGACGCTCGTATTGCGAAGCAGCTTGGCAGTCAGAACGCCATGATCTATGACGATTAACACAACTTACTGAGTCGAGCTACCAAGAGGATTTGATGTGTAAAGGTTTTCTTCCGATTTCGATACAGAATTTTTTCTGGAAATTCGCAGCTCCATAAAAAAAAGCTCGCACACGATGGTCCCTACCTCAGTTGGAACTGACGACTGATTGAGCCGTTCTGACACGAGACATGGGCGGTACCACCGGGTTACAGACACACTGCTACCTTTACACCACTCTCATCATGGTATTGGTCGCTCAGCCTGATAACGCATCGTGAAAGATAATAAAAGTTGTCACTTATGTGAAGAATAGCATTTCTTTAGCCAAAAAATTGAATTTTCTGCCTCAGTATCTTAGTTTACATAAGGATTATACAGCATGAGCCATTCAAATGGAAAGGTAATATCAAGTGAATTTAGTGAGTCAATTCAGTGCCATAGGCGGAAGTGATTGCACTGTCACAGTGTTGCCTAATGTTTGTGACGATGTTGCCAAATCTCAGGTGTGCTAGGAACAGCTCTGTAGCGGTATGCGTGGAGAATCCCGTGCTCGTGTCTTAGGGGGATATGGAGGGGAACCGCGGTGTTTGGTTAGGATGCAGCGTTTTCTCCTAGCAGTTGTGTCAAACATTACAGTTTCCTACAAAATATATACGAATAAAACACTTACCTTGTTTCTTTCCGACAAAAGATTATTTCAGTACGATAAAAAGTTTTTGGAAATCACTTATGCCCACCTGTCACCAAAGTAATATAAACACTTTGCACCTTGAAATCGATTGCATCTATGTGCAGTCTTGTGATGCTTAAATAAGGCTCACAGGACATTTAGTCCATCTTTTATCTGAGCTTCTGTATGTCGATAAAATCGGTTCTGAACTGGGAATGCAACTTAGACCGTACTTAACGCTGAATTTGATCCCTTCATGACAATACAGCTCGGCTAGAATTTGTTGCTTGTTCAAAACTGCAGATTCCTCAACATCTCCACATACTGCGCGTGAATGGGTTCGAATCCTGGCCCGGCACTATAGATTTTATTATGTATTATCAAGCTCTAGCATGAGAACACCTATCTGCTGGTGGATAATTATTTTAATGTTTAATGTATTTTCATTCGTTGTCAACACTAACGATATGTGACGTTTTTGACACCCAGTGGGACACAGAACTATTTGCGAGATCACTGTAAGTTCAAGATGTTAGTCCGAGCTGGACAAAAATTCGGAAGCTGACGTATCTTCGTGTGTAGTCGAAAGCGATATGATGTGTGGAGCTGTATTCCCAGTGAGCACTGAACTCTTCGTCATATTATTTCTAGTTCAAACACGCTCACACGTCGCTGCTGGTGCAACAAACCCATATTTAACGTTCGTTTTCTGTAGAATATAACAGCGATAGGTGCCAGGTTGGGGTCCTGGGAAGGAAAAAAATTAATGTTTCGTCTCGTCATTTCAGTTAAAACATCTAGCTACTGCCGAGAAAATCCGAAATGTCACAGTTGATTGTGCGTCGATATCTATCCGATTAAGTTCTGAGTTCGAATCCCTGCCCAATACAAAGCCTTACCTCACGGCAATTCAAGTAAGTTACTTGTTAAGAACCAAGATTCAACATCTCTCGTCGTTCGTTAACAGGGACAATAGGTGCTGGGTAGGAATTCGCGTCCGGCAAAAATGCTTGCGCTATGTAATTTAAAGTTGGTATTTGCAAACTGCCTCTGTCTAAAATCGAGGTATATCACTCTCTGTATGCTTAATCAGGAGTGACTGTTAGTTTCCGTCAGGCACGAAATCTTTGCTTAGTCTGCATGACCTGGGTTTGAATCCATATGCAGAACGAGACGGTTGGTCGTGTCATTTGAAGTTGTTACATATTCTCAACTAGCTCCTCGTGAATAACTTCAATTTTAATCTCATTTTGTGTTAAATAATAAGTACGGTATGTTACTTTGAAGAGGAAATCATGAATACGACGAATTTACTACGTGCATTACCTATCTGACGTAATAATGAGAGTGGTAAAATGTCAGGTATGTCATTTATTGTAATAAATGTGAGCTACAAGCCTTAAGGGCAGTCTTATCTGTGATAAGGTGTTCCGTGATATTTGTAGTATCGTGGTATTACTTTACATCTTGAGTTATTGCGATACAGAACAGTTTTCTCGTGGTGACTTGTTGGAAGCACTTTCAATAGTCAAACGACTGTACCAAGGAGCGATAAGGGGAACTGCTAGACAGTTGCGTTATGTGGGTTGCATGTGAATCAGGCGAAATTCAATTCGGTCGTTAGGATAGTCTTGAGCATGACTGTACGTGTAGGGGCAAATGAATGATTAGAGTTGAAGAAAAACTGGATGATTAATTCAAGACAAAGAGCTTCACAAATTGATAATTCGGTAACGTGTTGGGCCACCTCTGGCCTTCACGCAGGCAGTTACTAGGCTTGACATTGAGTGATAAAGTTAGTGGATACCCTCCTGATGGATATGGTACCAAATTCAGTTCAGTTGGTTCATTACATCGTGAAAATCGCGACCTGCTTTAGAGAACCTGCCCATTGTGCTCCAAATGTTCAAAATTGGTGAGAGATATGGCGATCTTGCTGAGCGTTGTATTGCCTTGCATGTACAAACACGTAGATACGATCTCCGTGTGTGGTGCGTAAATTGTCGGTAGGCACCTCACTTAGTGTCCCGAGCAGAGTTCAAGCGGCCATAGAGACAAAGGGTGGACATACTGCTATTAATGTCCACTAATAGGTGTCTGTACACTCACTGATAGGATAGTGTATTTCGAAATGTTAGCAGAGGCCAGAAGTTGGAGCATTTGGTCTTCCTGTTAAAGGTTACGTGGGGCGAGTCGTAGAATCTCTAAAAAGAGACACCTCTGGCAACACTAGTTGAAAGTGGCCTTCAAACTAGCCGTGCTGCGCTCTCTACCTCCGGCTATTCTCGTGGCCGTCAGAGCTGCCGTAGCCGAGACGCCCCCTGGGTAAACTCTACGGACGTCTGCAGTCGCGCATCACGATCTGTCACGAATTATGGAATGTATTCGCAGATACCGATTGTAATACGACAACGGCTATACAGTTTGCTGGAAACGTACAGGATGTTCTGAAATTCCCATCACTACCTGCTAGAACTTGTAGAGGGGACTGAGTACATAATACTCATATTTTAAATTGTAACCCGTCTCCCGAGACGTACCGTATACTAGAACCATTTGAAAACATGTTGGTAACGCTGTCACTTTTACAAGTAATTTGTTACACTGAGGAGCCAAAGAAATATCGTTTATGGCCCCCGCGAGCACGCAGAAGTGCCTCAACACGCCGTGGCATGGACTCTACTGATGGCTGAAGTCGCGCTGCAGGGAACTGACACCATGAAACCTGCAGAGCTGCCCATAAATCCGAAACAGTAAAAGGGAGCAGAGATCTCCTCTGATCAACACGTTGCAAGGCATTCCAGATATGCTAGATAATGCTATAAAATTTACTGGAAACGTACAGTATGTTTGGGGAGTTCGGTGGCCAGCGAAAGTGTTTAAGCTCGGAAGAGTGTTCCTGCAGCCACTCTGTAGCAATAGTGGTTGTGTGGGCCGCTGAATCGTCCTGCTGGAATTACCCACTTCCGTCGGAATCCACAATGGACACGAATGGATGCAAGTGATCAGACAGGATGTATCTAGACGTGTCAGGGATCCCATATCACTCCAAAGCGCACGCTCTACAACGTCACAGAGCCTCCACCAGACTGAACAGTTTCCAGCTGACATGCAGGGTCCATGGAGTCATGATGTCGTATTCATACCCATACACTTCCATACTGTGTATACATTTTGAAATGAGACACGTCCAACCAGGCAATATGTTTCGAGTCATCAACAGTCCATTGTTCGTACCGATGGGCCCAAATGAGGCGTAAAGCGTTGTGCTGTGCAGCGAGCAAGGGTACACGAGTGGGCCTTCGGCTCTGAAAGCCCATGTAGATATATTGAATATTTCGCATGCTGATACTTGTTGATGGTCAAGCATTGAAATTTTCAGTAATTTGTGGAAGCGTTGCACTTTCGCCACGCTGAACGGTTCTCTTCAGATTCCATTCTTGCAGGATTTTTTTCCGGCCGCAGAGATGTCGGAGATTTGTTGTTTTACTGGATTGCTGATATTCACGGTGCCCTCGTGAAATGGTCGTACAGGAAAATCCCCACTTCATCGCTACCTCGTAGATGCTGTGTCCCATCGGCCTTGCGCCGAGTATAAAACCACGTTCAAAGTCATTTAAATCTTGATAACCTGCCATTGTAGCAGCAGTAACCGATCTAACAACTGCGCCAGACACACGTCTTACATAGGCGTTGCCGGCCGCAGCACCATATTAAGCCTGTTTACATACCTCTCTGTTTGAATATGCGTTATTATACTAGTTTCTTTGGCATTTCAGTGTAAATGTGATCTAGTACATCTATTGTTCTACAGTTTCACTCGTTAATAATCAAAGAAACAAAGAAATCGGTCTTCAGAGACACTGTTTTTAAAGGAGGACCTTTTCCAGTTTGAAATTAGAATGATATTATTTCCTTCAGCTGCTGACGGGCGTTGATATACATCAACGAAGACAGGTGAAAATGTGTGCCCCGACCGGAACTTGAACCATGGATCTCCTGCTTACATGGCTGTCGCTCTATCCATCTGAGCCACCGACGGCACAGAGGATAGTGAGACTACAGGGACTCTCTCGCGCACGCCTCCCGCGAGACCCACTGTCTCACCTTTGTAGGTCCACACACTACATTCGTAGCGTCCTTTCGGACATGTCCGAAAGGATACCATATCCATATAAATATATTTTCCAATTCGCGTGCGCTGCGTCTCCACGGGGCACCACAGACGCACCTGCTGACGGTGAAGGCACCCTTACTCGAAGACGTTGCGCAATGGTAACGAAAAGCGTGGGGGGAGGAGTCAGACGCTGTGGACAACGATCTTGATAAAGGCGACCAGCAGCTCTTCCAGTACTCTGAGCTTCGCCACACAGAATACTCGTGTCGGTGTATTCGGCAAAAGTGTACTCAGAAATGTTGCTCTAACTCTCACAGACACATGAACGAGACTCGATCCAGGTCAGAGAGGAGACAGCCGTCAAATGACATCATACGATCCGACGTAAGTAACCCCCCCCCCTCCCAGTGATTATAATAACCCTGTTGCATACCACATTACCGAAGGTGTATTTATACGGCTGTAGCGCGGATATCTACATCTACATCTACATGACTACTCTGCAATTCACATTTAAGTGCTTGGCAGAGGGTTCATCGAACCACAATCATACTATCTCACTACTATTCCACTCCCGAACAGCGAGCGGGAAAAACGAACACCTAAACCTTTCTGTTCGAGCTCTGATTTCTCTTATTTTATTTTGATGATCATTCCTACCTATGTAGGTTGGGCTCAACAAAATATTTTCGCATTCGGAAGAGAAAGTTGGTGACTGAAATTTCGTAAAAAGCTCTCGCCGCGACGAAAAACGTCTATACTGTAATGACTTCCATCCCAACTCGTGTATCATATCTGCCACACTCTCTCCCCTATAACGCGATAATACAAAACGAGCTGCCCTTCTTTGCAACCTCTCGATGTCCTCCGTCAATCCCACCTGGTAAGGATCCCACACCGCGCAGCAATATTCTAACAGAGGACGAACGAGTGTAGTGTAAGCTGTCTCTTTAGTGGACTTGTTGCATCTTCTAAGTGTCCTGCCAATGAAACGCAACCTTTGGCTCGCCTTCCCGACAATATTATCTATGTGGTCCTTCCAACTGAAGTTGTTCGTAATTTTAACACCCAGGTACTTAGTTGAATTGACAGCCTTGAGAATTGTACTATTTATCGAGTAATCGAATTCCAACGGATTTCTTTTAGAACTCATGTGGATCATCTCACACTTTTCGTTATTTAGCGTCAACTGCCACCTGACACACCATACAGCAATCTTTTCTAAATCGCTTTGCAGCTGATACTGGTCTTCGGATGACCTTACTAGACGGTAAATTACAGCATCATCTGCGAACAACCTAAGAGAACTGCTCAGATTGTCACCCAGGTCATTTATATAGATCAGGAACAGTAGAGGTCCCAGGACGCTTCCCTGGGGAACACCTGATATCACTTCAGTTTTACTCGATGATTTGCCGTCTATTACTACGAACTGCGACCTTCCTGACAGGAAATCACGAATCCAGTCGCACAACTGAGACGATACCCCATAGCTCCGCAGCTTGATTAGAAGTCGCTTGTGAGGAACGGTGTCAAAAGCTTTCCGGAAATCTAGAAATACGGAATCAACTTGAGATCCCCTGTCGATAGCGGCCATTACTTCGTGCGAATAAAGAGCTAGCTGAGTTGCACAAGAGCGATGTTTTCTGAAGCCATGCTGATTACGTGTCAATAGATCGTTCCCTTCGAGGTGATTCATAATGTTTGAATACAGTATATGCTCCAAAACCCTACTGCAAACCGACGTCAATGATATAGGTCTGTAGTTAAATGGATTACTCCTACTACCCTTCTTGAACACTGGTGCGACCTGCGCAATTTTCCAATCTGTAGGTACAGATCTATCGGTGAGCGAGCGGTTGTATATGAGTGCTAAGTAGGGAGCTATAGTATCAGCGTAATCTGAAAGGAACCTAATCGGTATACAATGTGGACCTGAAGACTTGCCCGTATCAAGCGATTTGCGTTGCTTCGTAACCCCTAAGGTATCTACTTCTAAGAAACTCATGCTAGCAGATGTTCGTGTTTCAAATTCTGGAATATTCCATTCGTCTTCCCTGGTGAAGGAATTTCGGAAAACTGCGTTCAATAACTCCGCTTTAGCGGCACAGTCGTCGATAACAGTACCATCGGCACTGCGCAGCGAAGGTATTGACTGCGTCTTGCCGCTTGTGTACTTTACATACGACCAGAATTTCTTCGGATTTTCTACCAAATTTCGAGACAATGTTTCGTTGTGGAACCTATTAAAGGCATCTCGCATCGAAGTACGTGCCAAATTTCGCGCGTCTGTAAATTTTAGCCCATCTTCAGGATTTCGCGTTCTTCTGAACTTCGCATGCTTTTTCCGTTGCCTCTGCAACAGCGTTCGGACCTTTTTTGTGTACCACGGGGGATCCGTTCCATCTCTTACCAATTTATGAGGTATGAATATCTCAATTGCTGTTGCTACTATATCTTTGAATTTGAGCCACATCTCGTCTACATTCGCATAGACAGTTCGGAAGGAATGGAAATTGTCTTTTAGGAAGGCTTCTAGTGGCACTTTATCCGCTTTTTTAACTAAAATTATTTTGCGTTTGTTTCTGATGGATTTGGAAGAAATGGTATTGAGCCTAGCTACAATGACCTTGTGATCACTAATCCCGGTATCAGTCATGATGCTCTCTATCAGCTCTGGATTGTTTGTGGCCAAGAGGTCAAGTGTGTTTTCGCAACCATTTACAATTCGCGTGGGTTCGTGGACTAACTGCTCTAAATAATTTTCGGAGAATGCATTTAGGACAATCTCGGAAGACGTTTTCTGCCTACCACCGGTTTTGAACAAGTATTTTTGCCAACATACCGAGGGTAGGTTGAAGTCCCCACCAACTATAACCGTATGAGTGGGGTATTTATTTGTTACGAGACTCAAACTTTCTCTGAACTGTTCCGCAACTGTATCATCGGAGTCTGGGGGACGGTAGAAGGAGCCAATTATTAACTTAATTCGGCTGTTAAGTATAACCTCCACCCACACCAATTCGCATGGAGTATCTACTTCGACTTCACTACAAGATAAACCACTACTGACAGACACCAACACTCCACCACCAATTCTGCCTAATCTATCTTTCCTGAACACCGTCTGAGACTTCGTAAAAATTTCTGCAGAACTTATTTCAGGCTTTAGCCAGCTTTCTGTACCTATAACGATATCAGCTTCTGTGCTTTCTATTAGCGCTTGAAGCTCAGGGACTTTTCCAGCGCAACTACAACAATTTACAACTATAATTCCGACTGTTCCTTGATCCAAGCACGTCCTGTAATTGCCAAGCACCCTTTGACATTGCAGCCCATCCCGCACTTTCCCGAGGCCTTCTAACCTAAAAAACCGCCCAGTCCATGCCACATAGCCTCCGCTACCCGTGTAGCCGCCAGCTGAGTGTAGTGAACTCCTGACCTATTCAGCGGAACCCGAAACCCTACCACCCTATGGCGCAAGTCAAGGAATCTGCAGCCAACACGGTCGCAAAACCGTCTGAGCCTCTGATTCAGACCCTCCACCCGGCTCTGCACCAAAGGTCCGCAGTCGGTTCTGTCAACGATGCTGCAGATGGTGAGCTCTGCCTTCATCTCGTAAGCAAGACCGGCAGCCTTCACCAAATCAGATAGCCGCTGGAATCCAGAGAGAATTTCCTCAGATCCAAAGCGACACACGTCATTAGTGCCGACATGTGCCACCACCTGCAGCTGGCTGCACCCTGTGCTCTTCATGGCATCCGGAAGGACCCTTTCCACATCAGGAATGACTCCTCCCGGAATGCACACGGAGTGCACACTGGATTTCTTCCCCTCCTTAGCCGCCATATCCCTAAGGGGCCCCATTACGCGCCTAACATTGGAGCTCCCAACTACCAATAAGCCCACCCTCTGCGATTGCCCGGACCTTGAAGGCTGAGAATGATCCTCTGAAACAGGGCAGGCAGCTGCATCTGGCTCAGCCAGAGACAGAGCCTGAAACCGGTTTGTCAGACGCACCGGGGAGGCTTTCTGATCAGCCTCCGGGGACGCCTTTCGCTGCCTGCCACGCCTTGGAACGACCTCCCAATCAACCACAGGCGAGGGCTCAGCCCCACTGCGGGCAGCAACCGGGGCAACCACAGCGGCAGACCGATCTGGGGACAGACGGGATGAGGTTGACATCCCCGTGATACCCGAGTCCGGCTCCCCACAGTGGTGCCCATTGGCAACAGCCTCAAGCTGCGCGACCGAAGTCAGCGCCGATTGCAGCTGTGAGCGAAGGGATGCCAAGTCAGCCCTCATCCGAACACAGCAATCGCAGCCCCTGTCCATTCTAATTGATGTTTAACAACAGTTACTGAAACACGAGTCCGTGCCTAGATAACGCAAGCGGAACACACAAAGAATGTATCAACTAACCTGTACAAATGCCTAACGACTGCGCTACAATCTGCTGAATTTACGATTACAGTAACTAAAACTCGAAATTTCACCTCCTATACGAAACTCACACGCAATTTAAATAAGAATCTACGAAGTAAACACTAAAGCGCGATGCTACAACTGTCAAATACTATAATACGCGCGAAATATATGAATTAAACAATGCAAATACCCAAAAACACGCAAAGAAATTAATTAAACTATCTAACAAATAAGTAAGCTAGGGTTATACGACTTGCTGCAGCAGCTGCTTATCCAACGGCGGCAGGGAGCACACTGACTGACTGACCAACCGACACTGGCCGTTCAAAACAAAAACAGAAGACAGACGACTACGCGAATTTACACTGTTCAGGTACTAAGGCGCGATGCTACAACCCTCAAATACTATAATACGCCCGAAATATATGAATTAAACAATGCAAGTACCCAAAAACACGCAAAGAAATTAATTAAACTATCTAACAAATAAGTAAGCTAGGGTTATACGACTTGCTGCAGCAGCTGCTTATCCAACGGCGGCAGGGAGCACACATATACCTTTCCATACATGGGCTCCTCGTCAAAATATCGTCACTCAGTTCCCTAGAAGTTTTTAACGTGATTTTGGAACATCCTGTATCTCTCCAGTAACTATACAGCTGTTTCCAGAATTAGTTCCCTCTGGAGCGGATTGTGCGCCGATATGAAACTTCGTGGCAGATTAAAACTCTGTGCGGGACCGAGACTCGAACTCGGGACCTTTACCTTTCATGGGCGAGTGCTCTACCATCTGAGCTACCCAAACACGACTCACGCCCCGTCTAACACCTTTACTTCTGCAGTACCTCGTCTCCTACCTACAGCTGTTGTACGACATTCGAAATATACGGATGTATTTCAGAATTTCGGCGTAATGCAACTTCGCAGAAACATGGCTGAATTTTCCTGTATATTGTTATCATTAAAACCAAGCACCGTCTCAGTACCTAATACTTTTTGATATGGAGACAATTTTCATCATTTCAAGCACTATTAAAGTTGGTAGGTGTAGGAAAAAAAATACCAGTACCATACTGAAAATATCGGTGAGAAGCGATAGAATTCCTACAAACAACTTGGAGAAAATCATTTTGGGTTCTAGGCCATGTCATTATAAAACAGTGAAACAACTAAAATAACTACATTCCGACCATCGTTTGAACGATCCTCTTCAGAGCGAATAAATGCCACGAAATTTCAAATCAGCAGCAGTGAAATGAAAGGTCGATTTGGAAACAGTTTCTATTTCTTCTTTCTTATCTTCGATTAATTTCCCAAATATCTCGTTCGTTTCGTATGTTGCTTTCTTTATACAAGGTGTTTCACATTTCTAGAGCTTGCAATTTTACCTAGTAACTCATGCATGCAAACGCCATCTAACGAGGCTACAGAGCATCAAAATACAGACGCCAGCTCCGGCAAATGTATGTAAGTAGAGAGTGATGCCGTGATTATGTATCAATTTGATCATGTATCATGTTCCGGAAACGAATGAGTCGAAAGTTACAAGGGAACATCGTTACCATACCTCTGACGGCGGAATACAAGTACTGGTACTGTTGTTGCTAACTTTCAAAGGTGGCAGTATGGATCAAAGTAAGAAAAAATGTCCGGTAAACATGGGCTACAAAATGCATACCTGAGGATCTATGAGCACTTGTTCAGCAGTGGAGATATGTTTTATGCTAGCGAAGATGAACAAGTCCTCACAGCTCTTAAGGTATGCAGTTTACAGCTCATGTGTACTGGACATTCGGTCCATACTACCACCTCTGAAAGTTTCCTGCCCTACATCTTAGCTACAACACTACCGGTACATACTGTCACACGTAACAGGAATGTCTTCTCTTCCTATTTTCCGTTATAGGGACATAACCTCAAATTTATACATTTATCCATCTCCATCATCATACAAAATTGCTAACATCTTCATTGGATCTCTCTGTGTACACATATTTTACAGACTCCAGCGCCTGTAACTTTGATACCCTGTAGCGTCGCTGGATGACGTTTCCAGACATCGATTCCTATGTAAAACTTCATCTGGTAGGTCCCCCCTACGGACGCGATAAGTGTCTCTCTCTCTCTCTCTCTCTCTCTCTCTCTCTCTCTCTCTCTCTCTCTCTCTCTCTAATCAACTATCAACTACCAGCTTCCTTATAAGTCTTACAACTGCTGGCTGATTTTTGGCAGAGCTCTAGATAACATGCCGCTCACTGTATTTTATAGCTGGTTGCATCTTAAATTCAAACTGTATATTTTGGTCAAAACTGTGAAAAGTTACTTTCTACATCTATAGATGTTATAAATATGGGTTGAATTTCTTCAACCGATCTCTAGCGGCTAGTGTGTTCTCTGAAAATCGATTTTCCTCTAGCTCGTCTCCTCTAATGTGTTCCATTCCTCTGTAAATATTTTGGATCAGTATTTTCAGCCAGGACGTATGAAAGTGATGGTTCAGTAGTATTCGCAATTATTACTATTTGCCATATTTGGTGTTGGTGTTATTTTTTTCGTTTATTCTGAAGGTTTAGCAGCATATCAGCGAGCATAGATGTTGAGCAGTGAAGCAGCAAACGCCGACAGAGTGAGTCCTCGCCGATGCTGATAGAGCCCTCTGGTAGCGAAGCCCTGCACTACAGACAACTGAGTGTGTGAGGTACTAGTAGCGACACCTAGCAGCGAAGTGATGAACCGCAAAATGGCCGCGAAAATCGAGTGACTTAAATGTCTAGTTGCTGTTTATTTCTTCCTTTACACTATTATTACAAAGCAGACCATGGCATCACTGCTCGGTTTCTCTGTTACCGTATTTTTGTGTATTTCACACATTACAAAATAATTCTGTTCTCGTAACATATAATGCAAAATACATCTCCAGCGATATTAATGTACGCAGCATGTTACATTCATCATTCCCTCTTCGTAATTTAGTATTACTAATAGTTTTGTCCACACTTTTAAGCATTAAAAATGGATATGTGGCTCGGAACAGGGCTACTGTTACATTAAATGTTAACAAAATAATCGCACGGTATAGTGAGTTAAAGAATATTGAACAGCAACGAGAACTGTAAGTAAGTTTCTTGCAATGCAACGTTAGTGATATAATAGTACAACAGTAATAGGCGTTTGTCATCCCTTTTTCCTATTTTACAGTTTCACTCATTACTGATGGCAAATGCCTTGCAGAGAAGGTAACATTCTGCATCTTCGGCTAGGGCCTTTACAATCTCTTTCTTTCAACCAGACTTAACCCGTAGAGGTAGTAATATAATTCCTTTTCTGATCCAAAAGATACTTTTACATAAAGTAGAGGCAGAGAGGTTGTCATATAACTATTAATCGAAATATTATATAAAATATATGGGCGTGTTAGTGAACTCGCCAAGAAATTCCTCTTGTTAACGTTAAGTGTTATCTGTTTGATTCAGCATTCAGCTCACATAAAACCACGAGATATAACGTTTTTCATACAAAAAAAAGAGTTTATCTCTTTAGTGACCTGCGTCATATCAAACATCTCATTTTGATACTAGAATAATTTGAGAAAAAAACGCCTTTGTTCGTTTTTGAAACAATTTTTTTTTATGTTCGTGCGTATAACACGACGGCGTGCTCGGTCTGTTTTATTTGATGGAATCAGTAACATTCTACATCTTTACTATGGATATCTGCAGCCCTCTGCTCCTAGAGGCCTACGATTTTGCGTAAGGAGCGTTTTGTAACAAGTGTTTATCCTTATTTTGGATATTTACCTCTCTTATCTGAGTGACTATGTTGGTGGGTGAGAAAGAGCTCACAAAACTAAAAGCACGAATTCGAAGACTTCGTCCGCATGTGGAGCACACTCTTCTTAAGAATGGCAGTGCCAAACTACACACGAACGCTGCGGCATCTGCAGCAAGCCGACGTCCTTGGTTCACTGCCGTCGATCATCCTACACACAGTCTCGATTTTTGTCTTCGTGCAAAACTAAGAACACCTTCGAGCACTTTAGTTGTTTCAAGCGGTACAAGCAGAGGTAAGGTTTTGGCTCTGTTAACATAGTCAAACAATACACTGTGATGGTGTCAACAAAATAGTATCTAGTTGGGGAAATTGTGCTGGTTCCGAGGGTGAGTGTGTTGAAAACTAAATTTATTGACGTGAAGAATGCCGATGCAAGAAGTTCATGAAGTTTGTTTTATTTAAAAATCGTTGTGAGTTTTCACTCAAAACATGTCAACATTACTTTTCTGTACGTCCTCGTACAATGGATGTCTCAAAAAATACGTACATTGATAAAAATAAGTGTTAACGTGAATGCTGTTAACAGCACTAGGTTCAAAAAATTTTAACTGTGTGCCAATTGCAGATTAATTTTAATGGCAGCTAGCGCGATTATATGAGTGGAGTATTAGATTTAATGGTTAGCATTTATGTAATTTTTAATCTTTGTCATTCTTCCTCTCTTAAGAGCCTCGTCCTCCAGTAACACTGCTGATCGATAGCATGATCTGTTGTCCGTCCATGGTTTTTCAGAACATTGATTCAGTGCTGAACCCAAACTGCTGGTTTGAGTTATTTAGCCTGGGTAATCCTGTGCGTCGTGGATCACATATTCCATTAATCTTTCAAAAAAATGGTTCATATGGCTCTGAGCACTATGGGAATTAACATCGGAGTTCATCAGTCCCCTAGAACCTAGAACTACTTAAACCTAACTAACCTTAGGACATCACACACACCCATTCCCGGGGCAGGATTCGAACCTGCGACCGTAGCGGTCGCGCGGTTCCAGACTGAAGCGCCTAGAAACGCTCGTACAGACTGCCGGCCATTAATGTTTCCTTGAATTATTAATTTCAACAGGTTTTATTTGTTGTTGCGGAATTGTGCTACCAAAACAATCGAGTTTTGCTCTCTGGATGCTGTTGAGAACTTCTGCATTTTCGTACCGCCGTACTTTTGACTAAATCTGTCGATGGTATTCTTAATATTTTTCCATACGATCGCATTTCAAATGCCTAATACAGTCCATGACTCAGCTCCATAGAGTAGGACACCGAACGTGTAACATCGAAGTAGTTGAGTGCGAATCCTAATGACTGGTCTGAAGGTTCTCAGCAGTCGCCGCGGATTAAATGACTGCAGGGGACTCGGTGCATTGGCCATAAGTTTTCTAGTAATTCTGGAGATTTTCCTTTGGACTAAGTACGAGGTCGTTCCTCGTTGCTTAGATCGTGCAGTTTTCAGACCGTTTGTGTTACTATGGCTACACTACTAACTGTGTGTCCACCACCGTATCAGTAGATATAATGAAACGGCCGCACTCTTTCGTTATGTCTTACAAGGAGATTTCTCCAGCGGTAGGATCGACTTTCTGAAACCATCTATACGGTTATGTAGGTTAAGCACCCAAGTATCACACAGTGCAGCCGTTCATCCTGGTGGGTAGACGTTTTCGAGGAACTGACGAGAAAAGAAATTCGGAATTTTGTATGAGACTCGATAGCATGAAGAAAGCCGAATGACTTAAGTTGGTTGTGAGGGTATTGGAAAGGATACTAGCTTCACATGCATGAGGTTGTGGGTTCGAATCTCACCAGAGAAAGAAATCTATGTTAGGTGTTTATCGAAGTGATATTGATAATCATTTTCATTCAACTGATGTAAATATAATTTTTTTTTATTTCCGCTCCTCGGTCACGTGATTCAATAGTGATATGAACTTCTTCATTTGGTCTCATTTTTCTTCTTATCATCCCTTTTCCACTGGAAATATTTGTTCGTGAACTTTTAATTATCTTCATGTACTAATTCCGATTTAATTTCTCCTATTTTTATGGCCCTGTATTTTCGTTATTGTGTTCATTATATCGATTTCTGACATTGCTTGAATTTTGTTTTCTTAGAAAACCTTCTCTCATTTATATCCTCATCTACACTATTATTTCCATAGTACACAAAGAATTTAGGTTATGTTTCAAATATTTGTATGTCGATTACCATGCAAAAAAGGCACGTCTTGTAATGAAAAATACGTTTTTCACGTTAATGCACAGTCAATATAAATAGATTATTTCGTCTTTTGTTTTTTAATTAATATATCGGAGTTTGGAAGTAATTGAATAGTCAAACAGATAGGTACAATAAAATACACATTCAAAAAAATTCCGATTGGAAGAAGAATGATGTAAAGAAAAATGAAAGAAATGGAAAAGTTCATACGGTGATTAAAACGATGTGACAAAGGAATAGAACGAAAGAAATTACATTTAAACCAATAAATTGAGTAAAAACAAACATCAAAGTCATTTCGATAAAGATTAAAAAAATTTACTGCATCTGACGAGGCATGGTTAAGCTTCTGTCCTAACCATTATGACACGCAACCAGACTATGGAATACGACTTCCTTAACACTATATAGCATGACGCAAAATTCCGAACTCTTCTGCGTCAGTTACTTGCAAACGGAGGCCCGATACTGGGGGCTTGAGTTACACTACCGCTTATTTGGTTTCAAAATGTCGACCCCACCGCTAGGGAGCTCTCCATGTTGGTTTTAAGAGTAACAAACGGCACATTTCCAAAGAACAGTAATGTCGCCGTCTCATAGAAGCAACTACCGGTGGCTCCTGCAAACTTGAAAGACGGCTCTAGCAAAGGCAAAAAAAAAAATTACTGTAGCAAGTAACCTGGCAACGCTACTCACACGTTTAACCAGCAGAACAACAACGAAATAATAATAATACCAAGCAACAAACCTAGCAACCAATACAACTGGATACAGATCACAAGTATACACAACGTTTATTACCAGATACCCATAATTAAAATTTTTAACAGAACAACGACTAGCTGATCAGATCCGTGTAATAATCAGAATTAGAAAACATCAAACAACGAGTACAACAAATACTGGAACAAAATAATGCCCAATCAGAAGAAGAAGAAAATAATACAGTAATGGACTCACACATCCCAGAGCAAACAAACAAAGAACAACACACATCAATTAAACAATCAAAGGAAAACGAAATCTTAAGACTGCCACCAGAACAAGTACAAATAGAACACGAAGTGACACACATGTTAGATATAGAAGAAAAATTTCAGCTGACATATATAGAATACAAAGACACAAATACAGACATTAGACCATTCTTGCATACACCGCCAAATAACCCACTAGTCGAAACAACAATAAAAACTATCAACACAATCATACACAACAAAATAAATGAAAACACAACTATGGAAGAGTTACAACTACTGGTTTATATAGGAGCACTCTCTACACTAAATATACACACTAGGCAGACATCAGAACCAACCAACACACAGAAGAAACCCACAAAACCTGCATGGCAACACAGGCTACAGATCGGAATAGAAAAACTGAGAGAAGACATCATACAGCTAACACAATTTCTAAGAAAAGAAATATCAGACAAAAAACGAAAAAGGATAGGTAAAATCTCACAACAAGAAGCGATAGGGCAATTAGATGAAAAGAAGCAGAAATTATAAGCATTGGCCAAACGACTTAGAAGATACAAAAAAAATGAAAATAGAAGGAAACAAAACCAAACATTCAACACAAACCAAAAGAAATTTTACCAGACAATAGATAACACACGCATTAAAATAGACAGTCCACCAAACATAACAGACATGGAACAGGAGCAACATACAGTCAAACCCAGTACAACATAAAAGACATGCACGGTGGATACAAGCGGAAACAGAGACATAAAAGATGATACCACAAATGCCTGAAGTGATAATTTTGCAACATGAAGCCACCAAAGCAATTAATTCTACACACAATTGGAAAGCCACTGGAAAAGATAAAATAGCAAATTTCTGGCTAAAGAAGTTCACCTCCACACATTCATATCTAACTAAATTATTTAACAACTACATTGCAGACCCATACACAGTCTCTGATACACATACACAAGGAATAACTTATCTGAAACCTAAAGATCAAGCACACACAGCAAACCCAGCAAATTATTGCCCCATGACATGCCTACCAACAATATACAAAATATTAACTTCAGTCATTACACAGAAAATTACGACACATACAACACAGAAGAAAATTATAAATGAAGAACAAAAAGGCTGTTGCAAAGGAGCACGAGGATGTAAAGAGCACCTGATAATAGATGCAGAGGTAACATATCAATCTAAAACTAAACAAAGGTCGCTACACTACACATACATTGATTACCGAAAAGTTTTTGATACTGTACCCCACTCATGGTTACCATAAATATTGGAAATACACAAAGTAGATCCTAAATTGATACAGTTCCTAAACATAGTAATGAAAAACCACACTTAATATCCAAACAAATTCAAATAATATCACATCACAGCGAATACAGATTAAGCGTGGAACATACCAAGGAGACTCATTAAGTCCTTTCTGGTTCTGCCTTGCTCTGAACCCACCATCCAACATGCTAAATAATACAAATTATGGATACAATATTACTGGAACATACCCACACAAAATCACACATTTGCTATACATGGATGAACTAAAGCTACTGGCAGCAACAAATCAACAACTCAACCAATTACTAAAGATAACAGAAGTATTCAGCAATGATATAAATATTGCTTTTGGAACAGACAAATGTAAGAAAAATAGCATAGGCAAGGGAAAACACACTAAACAAGAAGATTACATATTGGATAACCACAGCGACTGCATAGAAGCGCTGGAATAATCAGATGCCTATAAATATCTAGGATGCAGACAAAAAATAGGAATACATAATACAAATATTAAATTT
Organism: Schistocerca gregaria; assembly: GCF_023897955.1. NCBI lineage: Eukaryota > Metazoa > Arthropoda > Insecta > Orthoptera > Acrididae > Schistocerca > Schistocerca gregaria. Next base: position 192,471 of record NW_026062194.1, on the reverse strand, counting down.
AGGAGAGTCTATTTTATGTTGTACAACTTTATGTGGTTGTCCCGTACCTCATATTGTCACATTATGACAGTTCACCTCTCTGTATAAATGGAATGTTGCCTCCTCACTAAACACAAACTGTGGGAGAAAACAGCCATGCTCCACTTTGCCAAGAGTGAAATTACGGAACTTCACACGATGTTATCACCCTCACGAACAGCTCGCAGTAGCTGAATTTAACATTGTTTGATGCAGAAACGTCGGCGCATAGACGCCAGACGGACATCGGAGGCGTGCTGAGCTGTCGAGCTGCATGGCGAACGGATTTCTGCGGACCCCTCGTGAAACTGTGGCGGATGCCTTCGACGTCTGTGTCATTCACTCGGGGACAGCCTGGCGGTTTGCCTTTGCGCAAACATTCTGTTTCTCTTAACGCTAGGATGCATGGTGCCGAAAACATAGAATGCATATGCAGGGCCTCCAAGGCCCTGACCTAATTTAAAATTTTCCTCTTTCCACATATTCATTCTTTGAAGTTAAATTTCGTTCAGTCAAATTTTTTGTCATATTGAAAGATTCCTAAGATACAGTGACAGGATCTGGTGGGCCTGATTAACATTTTATTCATAAAACTCTAAGAGTGAATTTTTATTAGTTACTTTCCTTTACAAACAACATATACAAATAATTTTATTAATTCACTTATTAGTTGCAGTTTACATTTTAAAACACTTATTACAACCAATTTCTTCAATTAAAACATACTCATTATTCATAATATTATGTATATAGGCAATATTTTTACAAAAAGTTATTATTCATTGTTCACATAAAATTGCATTTTTCTTAGTTTTCAACATGTGACAAACAAGAAGCACAAAGAACGCCACTATGTTCCTTACAAATGTTGGGTTTGCACTTAATGCATGTCATAGCACTTTTCCTGTGTTTATTATATGGACAATAATTGCATCTTCTTCTTTTTCCTGAAACATGTAGTTGGTTCGGCAATATGACATCTATTTGAGCACCACATCTCCGCATATCATCAACGATTTTCTTTGGAAGATTAGGGATCTGAATATGAAGTTCCATTAGAGGTCTTACCATTTCCTCTGCTAAATCTCTTAGGAACAAACGCCATTTATTACTTCTTCCACTATGGTATGTCAGATGTTGGGCGGAAAATAAAATTTCAGTGGTCATTGCTGCGATGTCCATCATATTCATCCATAATGCAAACGGACATCTTCTCGTTTGTGTCTTGCAAGTGTAATAACGAATATTCTGGTCCATTTATCTACTCCACCCTTCGTAGAGTTATAGAAGTTTATTGCATCTGGTTTCTTTTTTGCATGAGTTTCATCAATGTTTCTGTCGTATTGCATTGTGCTAATGAGAACTACAGACTTTTTCTTTTTGGGAAGATAACTCACCATTGTAATGTCTCCTATAAATGCAAACAAAGAGGAATGAATTGCTCTTGAGACAGATGGTTTCATCTCATTAGGAATTTCTGGTTTATTGTTCCCACCACTGTAATTTGCTTCTGAAGCACACTAGTAAAGAAGTTGTCAACGGTAATATTTTTTTATGATCCTTCAATACTTTTAGCAAGATCTTTCACTACATTCAATCCAAGATTTTTCTGAATAAGTTCATGGGGCTTCCTTCTCGTGTAAACAATTCCCTCTAAAGCATATGATCACATAACGAAAATATTTTTATGCCACACTTGGCTGGTTCAGAGGGCATATACTGGGTGAAGCTGCATCTTCCACGGATTAGGACTAGCTGTTCGTCAACTGTGAGCGAATGATTGGAATTCATTCTATTTCTACACTTGTCAAGAAATAGTTCCCTTACATAGCGAACAGCTGCAAGTTCGTCATCTGCAGATCGAGCTTCACGGGTACGCCTGTCATCAAATCTAATCATTCTCCTTATATCCTCGAATCTATTTACTGACAAGGTGACCTTCTATGTAGGATTTGCCTTTTCATCCTAGAATAATTCTCTAATAAGGACATCCCAAGTCTTTTCAACACCAGAAAGCAGTAAAAGACCAAGAAAACCCACCATTCCAGCAAGCAAAACGTTTTTCCACGTAACGCAGCCACTCTTCTGCCTTCAATATTTGTGCAGATGATCATTTCCTTGGAGATGAAATAGTCTCAGGCATCCTTAGGTTTACAGGTATTCAAACCAAGGGATGGACCAGGTGCCTTCTTTACGATGTTATGGACACGCGTACGAAAAGTTGCAGGAGGATCTAATTTCCAAATCGCTCCATTCCGACTGATGTATGTGCGGTCTTCTATACCTTTTTGTGGTGGTTCTCCATTTTCAGGCTCTGATGAAGTAATATTATCGGAAGGACTGCCATTTGCCTCAATATTCACATCTGCAGGTTCATTGGCTGATTCTTCACTACTTGCATCTTCAAATATATTTCCTTCCTCACAAGAATCATCTTCTTCAGACCACTGAGCCACAACACTTCTAGAGCTTGCAGTTTTACTTAGAAACTCATGCCTGCAAACGTCACCCAACGACGCTGTGGAGCATCAAAGTCACAGGCGCCAGCTCCGGTAAATGTATGTATATGCAGGATGATCCGTGATTGTGTTACAAACTTCCTAGTATGATGGAAACAGACAAATGTATCGATTTGAGGTAAGGGCCCCTGTACCGGAAACAAACGTGTCGAAAGTTGTAAGTGAAAACCGTTATCCTGCCTCTGACAGTGGAATACAAGTACTGGTTTTGTTGTTGCTAGGATTGTAGGGTAGGCAACGTTCAGAGGCGGCAGTATAGACCGAAACAAGAAAAAAAGTGCAGTAAACATGGACTCTAAACTGCATAATTCTGGAGCTGTAAGCACTTGTTCAGTAGTGGAGATGGCTTTCACGCAAGCGATGATGAACAAGTGCTCATGGTTCATGATGTATGCATCTTACAGCCTATGTGTACTGCACATTGTTTTCTTCTTTCGTTCCATACCACCGCCTCTGCAAGTTTCCTGTCCTACATCTTAGCAACAGCAATAACGGTACATACTGTCAGAGGTAACAGAAAGGTTTTCTGTTACAATTTTCCGGTACAAGGACATAATCACACATGTATGCATTTATCCATCTGCATCATCTTAGAAAGTTTGTAACATCTTCGTGGGATCCATCTATTTTTGTAGGCGCCGGTTCCTATAACTTTGACGTTCTGTAGCACCACAAGATGACGTTTTCAGAAGTAGATTCCTATGTAAAACTTGATCAGTTAAATCCCCTGTACAGTCCCGAGTAGTGTGAAACACTGTGCATATAGAATGAATAACATCAGGCAATGGACTAGAACGCTGTCTCACTCACTTCTCACGTATTGCCTTACTTTTATGTCCTTCGACTTGTACAGCCGCTGTCTCATTTCTGGTGGAGTTCTAAGTAATGTTTCGCTCGCTATATTTTATTCCTGGTTGCATCTTAAATTCAAACTGTATATTCTGGTCAACATTGTCAAAAGTTTCTGTATCTAAAGATGTTATAGATATGGGTTCTGTTCCCTCCAAATGGATTTTCCTCTAGATCGGTTTCGGTAAGGTGCTCCCTTCCTCTCTAAATAGTTTGTATCAGTATTTTCAGCAAGGAGTTATCATAGTGGTGGTTTCGCTGATCACGATTTGTCTTATGTAGTATTGGTGCTATTACGCTTCTCGTTTAGTGTGAGGATTTAGCGGGTATTTCGGCTGGCGTACTCGTTCAGGAGTGAAGCAGCAAATCCCGGCAGAGTGAGTCGTCGCCAGCTCCGCTAGAGCCCTCTGGTAGCGAAGCCCTGCGCTACAGACAACTGACTGTGTGAGGGACCTGTAGCGACACCTAGCAGCGATGTGGTGAAAAGGAAATAGTATTGCTAAAAGTTTTATCCACGCTTTTAGCATTTAGTATGGAGATATGGCACGGAATTTAATAGCAAAAGAAAACAACTATAGTAGCAGTCTCTCTCTCTCGCAATGCAACAATAGTGCAACAACAATAGACCAACTGAATCTGTAGAGGTAGTAATAAAATTTCTTTTCTGACCTGCAAGTTACTTTCATATAAAGCTGAGCCTGAGAGGTTGTCGTGAAACTACCAACAGAAATATTATAGGAAACATGTAGACCTGTCAGTAAAATTCGTTTTTTAAATGTTAACTGTTTAATTTAGCATTCAGCTCACATAAGACCAGGAGAATTATCCTGTATCATACAAAAAAGAGTTTATCTCATTAGTTACCTGTGTCCTATTATAATCTCATTTTGACAGTTGAATAATTTGAAAAAAAAACCTGTGTTCGTTTTGAAACTACAATTACTGACAATATACACTTATAAATGGCATTGAGTGTGAACTGTTACGAAACGATTTCTGATACAGAATTTATTTATCATCGTATAATCAATCAGGATACTAAAAAGAAAAGGCAGACTGAGACACCTGAAAATATCTTGTGTGATGGTATTGATATAATATTTTGCATTTCTTAGACATTGAGATAATTTATTCTGTTTCAGCACTGGGAATGTGCTAAGTAAATATCTATCAGTATTATAGCGAAACTTACTTTCCTAATTACTGATAGTTACCTACAAGAAAATGAAAGCTGTTTTGGTATTTATCTTAGCAGCATTTAGCACAAAAACGAAAATAAAACTTATTAGTGTTTTAGTGAGGATTTTATTTCATTGTTGTAATCCTACAAATGTTCATGATGCTATGCAGTTTCTTGTGACAGTGAGATGTCTTACGTAGAAAGTACCTGGAAAATATATGTAGATGTGGTCTGGTGAAGAAAGTGTGCGTATTAAAATTTGAAATGTTTGCAGCAGTATAATCAGGTACAGTTTGTAGTGTGGGAGTGAGCTCCACGTGGGATCCGAAGCACGGACCCCACGGGGGTGCCCAGCATGCGCCACATGCCAGGACAGAGGTGGAGGCTAGTGTTCGGAAGTCTGAAAATTCCAGCGCCGGCCGGGGATTGAACCTCAGCCCGGCTGGGACGAATAGCCCTAGCCGAGGCGCTGGATCGTTCCAGACCCCTTACCACTAGACCACCGAGGACCCTGGCCGTTTCCTGCTCTGAACTCGGTCTGGTAGTCCTGTCACAGTTCCTGTTATCAGCTGTGTTTACATCGGACGCTGAGTGGCATAGTGTAGCCGGCAACATTAGAACGCTGTGAGGGGGAAGTGTTTACCTCCGACTGGTAGCTGTTCCCCCTACCCAGGTGAAGTAGCTTTACAGTTACCAAAGACATTTGAAATCAGCCTTTGCGACTGTATGCAGTCGATGGTTGTTAATCGTTTGTTTCAACCTGTTCCCAAATGCCTCGAGAAAACCGAAGCAACTTCTTCACTAATCGAGGCGACTGTCATATCAAAACGACCCGCAGACATTCTATAATTACAAGTCAACGCCTAGCTCACATCGGATAATTCTGTTTGTTTCATCACTTGTTTTAACAATGCACGAAATACCACAGTTGCAAATAAATTTCTGTGTGTGCAGTTCAGGACTGCGCCGTAGATTTTTCGTGAAAACTTCGAGATAAAATCGTAACATGTGTTTCATATTAATAAGTAGTTCATTTATGAATATCTTTAATACAGTGGTCACACGGTTACTCAGCATTTTGGACTTTCAGTGGCCGGTGTACGATATAGCCTTTGAGTACGTTATCGCGTTGCGCCGTTTCTCCCGACTCTGCGGGAGTTGTCGCATTCTCTCCGCACTGCACTTTTTAGGCTTCTGGGAGGGCTTTTGTCGCGTTTTCTGTAATTTAGAGCATATTTACAAGTCCTATGAGACGAACTCTCCATTTGTGTCATAGGTTTAAACTCAATATAGATTTTCGTTTATATCCCGCAAATAGTTTTATTTTATATGAGTCCTAGTGGCGCTCCCTAAGCTGTTCATCGCAATGACACACAAATGAGAATCCTAGCTTACAGCTACACCAGTTTATAACTTTAGACAAAGATGATTCCTAACAATGACCGGCATATGCCAACACAGGCAATAAGCGGCAACCACGTGGACTTAACCTTTGTTGGCACACTATCGGTCTCGTAGTTATTAGTGATTCAAATCTAACGCCATTTTGTCATATAAGAAACTCCGACCAAGGAGAAACTAGACGTTTTCACGTCAGAATACCTTCCAGGAAGTTTTCGACTTTCGTAAAACAGAAACGAGTTTCGACGCTGTGGAATGCTTCGAGAAGTAGCAGGTGACGAATTGTTTCGGGATTCCACCATCCATGTTGCAAACGATCATCGAGCGGAAAGATAATGTTGCTGATAAGTATTAAAAAGCGGGAGTAAGCAGACCGGGCGAGGCGAAAGCTTATGGTATTGCCTTACTCAATGCAAGGTACAAAAGGTATTTGTCGGAGGTTATAGCTTAACGGAACGCTAAGTCATTAACGGTTAGTCTGGGAACCGAAGTCTCAGATACAAATAAGGAGTGACACGCTAGCTCCAAAGACGTAAGGTCCTTTATAAGAAACTTAATTGACAAAAAGCAACCATTCGTGACAGTTTGTTCAGCATTGAAAAATGAATGAATCTGAATTTATGTATTTTTGAAGATTTGTGCGTGCCTTCCATTTCAAACACAAAAGCAAATAACATGTAAGAAAACTGGGAATACAATAGAAAAAAAGTCGAAATTTTATTTCGATTTTTCCTGATTCCATCTGGAATATAGGCGAGTTAAATAGAATTAATTATTCTAACTTTTTCTTACATCCTTCGAATTGTGCAACTCGATTGTAACTGGCCCTTGCGCTTCTAATTTTCTAGAGTCAGGAGTAATGTCTAAAAAGTAAAAACAAATCTTTTCGTGCTACTATCCACGTTGCAGTGGATGCTGGTTTGGTTGTCCTTTTTGGTATATCAGTATGATCATAGTCATAATCAACGTACGCAACGCTGTTATGGCATAAACGTACGTTTATTTTTCCAAAGTCGCGTAACAATGCGCTTCTGCCATGCATCCTCACTCACTACATCCGCCATCAGGCAAAAGAAAGTGAATACTCTTTCCTTTGTTTTTCACCCTTCATCGATGACAAGTGATAATGACTTGGCAGCAGAGACCTGTTTAGCTTGAGTGAGTGCTTAAACGAAAGGCATTGACGAATAAAAATACAAAACAGATATATACGTAACGCCACGTAACCATGAAGAAAAGCAGACTTGGTTTATTTTACCATATAAGTTAATTCTTTTAAAACCTCGTAAGTGGAAATTACAATTTTGGTAGCTTTCAACATCTAGGAATGTTCTTTATAATAGATAAGTTTCTGATAATTACTTACAGCATTCTTGTGTCTTTTCCCCCTTGCATTTGGTGTTTTCTTCTCTGACTGCAGATTTTTGAGCAGCAGTGATGTCATTATCCTACATTTATGTTGGTCTGCAGCGCTGAGGTTGATCCCTCACCTGTGGTCGAGTGAGAGATCATTCCAAAGTGTGGCAGGCAGCGAAAGACTTTGCGAGGGGCCGATCGTAGGGCCTCCAGAGGAAGCTTCTTGGAACGCAAATTCTGCGTGTTCACAGAAGGTGAGTTTGCTGGTAGTTCGGAACTCCAATGATAGGCGCGTAATTGGGCCCCCTTAGTAACATGGCTGCCAAGGAGTGGAAGGATGGCAGTGTGAACAAGGTGGGGGAGTCAGTCCTGATTTCTAAAGAGAGCTTCCGGATGTCATGAAGAGTACAGGGTGCACCCAACTGCAGGTGGTGGCCCCAGTCGGTGCCAATGGCGTGTGTCGCTTTGGATTGGAGGAGATTCTCTCTCCTTTTGTTTAGCGGAAATGGTAAAGACTGCCAGTCTTGCTTGCGAGATTAAAGCGGAGCTCACCATCATCGACAGAACCGACTGTGGTCCTTCGGTGCAGAGCCGAGTGGAAGGTATGAATCATAGGCTCAGGCGGTTATGTGACTGTGTAGGCCTCAGATTCCTTGACTTGAACCATAGGGAGGTGGGTTTCCGGATTCCGCTTAATAGGTCAGGAGTCCACTACACCGGTAGCGGGGGCGGCTGGGGTGCATTTTTAGGTTAGAGGGTCTCAGGAAACCATAGCAATGGCTCGCGTCGAAAAGGGGGCAAGTAACACACAGTAAGGTGGTTGTAGAAACGATCGGTGTTGTAAATTATCGTAGCTGTGTTGGGAAAGAACCAGAGCTCCAGGCCCTCATAGAAAGCACTGTAGCTCAAACAGTTATAGCTACGGAAAGCTGGCTAAAGCCAGAAATAAGTTAAGCCGAAATTTTTTCAAACGATCTAACAACGTTCAGAAGGGATAGATTAAACATAGTTGGTGCTGGAGTATTTTATTGCTGTCAGAAGTAGTTTACCTTGTAGTGAAACTGAAGTAGATAGTTCCTGCGAAATAGTATGGGTAGAGGCTATACTTGTCAATCGAGTAAACTGTATCGTTTTACCGACCCCGACTGAGAGGATATAGTTGCTGAACAGTCAAAGAAAACGTGAGTCTCATTTCAAATCGTTACCCCACTCACACAATTATAGTCGGTGGTGATTTCAATCTAACCTCGATATGCTGGAAAATTTATACCTTTAAAGGCGGCGGTACGCATAAAACGTCAGCCGAAATTGTACTGAATGCTTTCTCAAAAAAGTATTTTGAACAATTAGTTCGTGAGCCCACTCGAAGCATAAATGATTGCGAAAGCGTACTTGACCTCTTAGCAGCCAAAATTGCTGGATGAATAGGTAGTATCATGACGAATACAGGGATTAGCGACCACAAGGCAGTTGCTGCTACACTGAATACTGTAACACCTACAACCATCAAAAAGGAACTCAAAGTACATCTATTTAAAAAAAAGCTAATAATGCTCTTAACGATTTTTAAGGAGACAGCCTCCAGACCTTCCGATCTGATCATGTAAGCGTAGAAAAGATGTGGAATGATTTCAGAGAAATAGTATCGATTGCAATTGAGAGATATATATACACCACATAAATTAATAAGTGATGGTACTGATCCCCCATGGACAAAACGGGTCAAATCGCTGTTGCAGAAGTAACGAAAAAGCATGCCAAATCTAAAAGAATCCAAAATCTGCAAGACTGGCGATGTTTTTGCAGAAGTTCTAAATATAGCGGTTACTACAGTGCGAGATGCTCTTGATAATTTCCGCAACAAAACTCTGTTTCGAAATCTGGCGAAAAACCCAAAGAGATTCTGGTCATGCATAAAGTGCACCAGTGTCAAGACTCAATCAGTACCTTCACTGCGCGAAAGTAACGGTGGAGTCACTGATGACAGTGCCACTCAAGTAGAGTTAAGAAACGTGGTTTTCCGAAACTCCTTCAGCAAAGAATACGAAGTAAGCATTCCCGAAGCCCAGTCAACAGAAAGTGCCAAGATTAGAAGCATAGAAGTGAATATCCTCGGTGTAGCAAAGCTGCTTAAATCACTTATTAAAGGCAAGGTTTCCGTTCCAGATTGTATACCAGTCAAGTTCCTCTGAGTGTGCTGATACAATAGCTCCATATTTAGCAATTATATACAACCACTCTCAGAAAGATCCGCACCTAAAGACTAAGAAATTGGTGTGACCTGAGAAATTTTCCATAGTACTGCCTTATGTGATGTTTAACAAAACTGTTAGCAAGCGTAATTGTTATACAAATGGGCACAGCAAAGGCTTCCGGCCGTAAAAAAGAAATTCAGCGTTAAACTGGAAATAGTTACAGGAGAGTATCAGAAGTAATAACCTAATGACATCTTTAATTTCTTGTACATTAGGTTTTTGTGTTGGAGAAGATTCTCTTCAGTAATTTTAATAGTCTCATAAATGTGAATGTTAGCAAGGAAATTAACTACGTTAAAGGATACGAAATTACCATCATCAGGAATGGAAAAGTTTTTAATTTTAGCTGTTAATTAAAGGGAATTTTTGACAGTGTAGTTTTCTTCAAAAACATAATATTCTTTAAATGGTGTATCTAATTTTTTGCCGATTTCGTAGAAGCGCAGTCTGTACAGTTAACACTGTGGACAGGAAGCGAAGGCGGCGTGCAGTCGGAGGCGATCCCTGGCAGCAATTGTCGGCTACGACGGGACTGCCCGGGAGGCACACTTACACTCCAGTGGCCGCACGAGTCACGGTGGATGCAGCGAAAGGTCCGCAGCAGCAGTGATACTGTCGCGGTTCTGTGCACCACCTGTTATAGTGTCTCGTGTGCACGAAGGACCTCTGCGGACCGAGGTGCAACTTTCTTAGCTTGCTGGACTGTGCAGTTGCTGATTTACAGGGGCTGTGCTCGATGCAGCCTGCCTGGCAGAGGTGTGTTGCAGGGTGGCGTCAGCGCCTGATGGCTTCCGCAACTGGACAAATGAACTGGCGGTAAGAAAAAGTCACAGCAACTTTCGTTTTCTGACACAGTCTGCAGCCAAAAATTTAGTTATAGAGTGTGATGGTCTTTTCTATGTGCCTGAGCGATCATCCTTACGGTGAGTTGCTGACTACTCTGAGTATTTGCTCGAGTTACTTGTTGCGTGTGTTATTTCATCGACGTGGTGTCTCTGACACGTGAATGGCTGGCCACATGAATGGACTTTCGTGGCGGGCAAAAATTGCAGGCTATTTCTGTGGGTCTCTCTAACAGATCGGGCGTGCCGATCCAAAGCCCATAGTTTGCCACTAATGTGCGGGTACTACCATGGACCTAGAACTGTGGTGCCTCTCATCGGCCACAGGCGATGTATTTCGGGAATCGTGACTGTCTCACAGCAAGTACATTGTACAGTGCGGCGTTTGATACAAATTTTATTTATTATAGTATATTTTGGCACTTCGAAAGTAGTTTATATATTTGAAAGAATGGATGATAAGAAAAAAAAAATTGTGGCAATCGCAGGCAGTTTGTACACTATGAAGTCATGTATTTATTGAAAGAAAAAAAAATCACACAATACCTGTAGATAATAGACATAACTCAGTGGGTAATAACCGACAATTACGAACATAGTAGAAGCATAATTTTATTTGCAGTCACCTACAGTGTTGATTGACACAACTCTTCCCCACCTTGTACATTTCTTTCGAGAGGCCTGCTTTTTATCTGAGGTTATTTTAAATACCTTCGCTGCTTTCAGGAATGTGTCTCGCAACTCCAAGAAAATGCATAATTTTGTCACCAAATGGGTTTCGCTTTATGAAAATAAATTCGGTGATCTTAATGAAACATATCTACCATTGGGCTTCCTTTCTCCATCTACAAGCAGTTCATTACACAACATTTTGATATTAAGTACTTAAGATTTTTGTTCACACGTTTAGAAATACAGAAGTCATTACTTTTTTTACTTCTTAGGTCTGCACTTAGACTTGATACCTCAAAATTTGTCAGAGAAAAATGCTAAAACTTGTCTGGAAAAAGGGAATTTCACTTGGGGGACAGTTGTGGCAATCCTGTAATAGGTTTCAATTTTCAGTCTCATTGCAGCATTATTATTTAAGATGAGGTATAAGAATGTAATGGGTTTGAATCATTGCATGTCAGTCATCCATGAACTGCAAATTCTTACACGTCATTAAGACACATTTTCAGAAGAGAAAAAAGGTACATTGCATAATATACAAAAAAAAAAAAACGAAAAAATGGACTCGCTCGGTGAGGATGTTATACAAACTTAATTATGTATGTAGACAGTTCATACGTTCTGGGAATAGAGAATCTCGACTTTTTTCACCCGTTATCGACATTTATCCTGGCAAGATACCGATCCCACGGATTAAAAGATTTTCGAGAATGTTTTCATTTTAATAGTATAAATGTGACAAAGTCAAGCAGGAAGCAGGCGACCAGTATTATTAGTTTAATAATGAACAGCCTCAGTTGCACCGCTTACCTAGACTTTACCCAGGTTTCAGTAGGGATAACTCAACCTTCTTCAGAATAACAGTGTTTACTGTGTGTTGATAGTGGAGATCCAGTACAGCACTCGTGGCTGCCGTATCGCGGTCGCGAAGTGGGGCCGAGGCAGTGCCAGATAAGTTTTACAGTCTGGCGATAGTTTATGAATTTGTAGTATTAACTTGGCGATGTCCACTATGTACAGACAGTAGATACTGTTATTGTGAAGAAGGTTGGGTTATCCCGACTGAAACACAGGTAAATTCTAGATAAACGGTGCAACTGAGACTGTTCATTATTAAAATTAATGTTTATACAGTTGGTGACAGGACCGCGAAATGTTGAAGATATTTAAGTATTACTGTTATTAGAGTAATTAGAAGTTCTGCATTGAGGCTAACTGCGTCTATTCTGCTTCACATGCAACTTTGAACGACATATGCAGATGCAGTAATCGCATATGGATATCTGATGACGGCTACATTCCGAAACACAATACTGCCATTCCTTGCGCGATATTTGACGTTTAGTATTGCAACCCAGTCAACATGAACGCAGAACTACTGATGTTGTAATTTGAAGTTCGATGTTGGATAACAATTTCCGTGTGATATAATTACAAATTGCCAGTTTTCGGATTTTTCCTTTACGTGTACTGTAAAACCTTGCTCCTTGCTAATTTTCATTAGTGTAGGTCAACAGAAAGTGCACTCTAGGTCTGTATATTTTACACCGTGAAGGGAACACGACCTCAGTATGTGAAAAAAATTTCAACTTGATACATCTCCCCGTTCCTGAAGCAAAGGATCTGCAACAGACAGACGAAAACAAGGGTAAAAGATTAAGTGGTATATTTAGCCAAAAACATGGCACACTGCACTTAAAAATACAAAAAAGAAAGACACCGAGATTCGAACTCGCGACTTCTACTGTTCCTGCACGCTCATTATCGCTAGACTACCAAGCCCGACATTTGCTTTTTTATGCTTATGGGGGGGGGGGGGGGGATGATTTATTTTAATTGGTTGTGATGCCCGGATAACATACACGTAAATGCGAACCTGTTGCCAGTTACAGAGCAGTAAAACGCCCAACTCACATCAGTATATTGCTTTATTTGTATCACATATTCGAGCACAATTTCCATCTGTACTTGTGTAAACTTTTAAGAAGCTAATCGCCATAACTACGCTTACGTCTTTGGTCACGAGATATTTTTTGTACGCCTACTGTCAAACTCTGTGTTACCTTTTGCGTCGGTAATCACGTGCTGATTATCCAAGTAGCAGCCGACAGTTAATAAATGTTTTAGTTTTTATCAGCGCACCTTGTATTCACGCATACGACTGTGTACAGTTCTCAGAGATTATCAGCATTAACTTCCACGCCATCCACAAGGAATCAAGAGTGGCATTAGAGCCAACCTGAAGTCTAGGCTAGTCTTCACGGTGGCACGAAATCTTGGTCAAGCAGAAAATTTATAATTCTGAACTCAGGCGTAACGAATTACCTCAGACTGAATGAGCTCCCCCCCTGCTAAGCAGCATGGATTCCGAAAACATCGACTACGTGCAACCCGACTCGAACGACAGTCTGAAAACCAGAGATCAAGGCAGACGGGGGAAAACGGTGTTTACTGATTTCCGAAACGCATTTCACTCACCAGGACAACTGTGCTTTTTAAGTGATTTGGGATTCGCATGATCTATATTCTCGAAATACATGCTAGCTCGCGTTGAGGTCGTTCTGTTTGACCTCAGAATCTGTTCCAAGGTACTACAGCAAATCGATTGCGAAAAATAAAACTGTGCAGTTAAACAAGCGAAGAAATGCCGTACCCTTTTACCGTGATGCCAAAGAGTCGCAGTTGTAACAGCTGAAATCATACAAATACATTGTTGCAACACTTAATAGGTATAAGAAATGTCACGACCACAATAGTCTGAGTTGTAGGTAAAGCAGCAAAACAGTGCAGCTGACGATCCCCGCGAATTTCCGCCAGCAAGCGGGCTGCCGCTTCTTGTGGTCGAACAGCCAACCCCTTACTGCATTCCACGGTTACGCCGATGGCGAAGGCTGTGATACTGAGATGAGAAGAATTTAGTGCACGAAGGCTGAGGGCTTACACATCCACACTATGTTCGTTTAGGAGTTAAGCTCACGTTCTCTAAACACTTCCATAGTGGAAAATGATGAAAGGTTTCTGTTCCAGTAGTGTGCTGCAGCGTTGGCTCTTGCTATACCGTGCCCAGTTGGCTGTGTTTTGCCTTGCAATGCATAACGCACTCATCCACTCGCAGCTGCAACTTTTATTTATTATCATCCCAATGAACCATGGACCTTGCCGTTGGTGGAGAGGCTTGCGTGCCTAATAGACGTACCATAGGTCAACCAAAACGGAGGAGTATCTGTTGAGAGGCCAGACAAACGTGTGGTTCCTAAAGAGGAGCAGCAGCCTTTTTAGTAGTTGCAGGGCAACATTCTGGATGATTGACTGATCTGGCCATGTAACACTAACCGAAACGGCCCTGTTGTGCTGGTACTGCGAATGGCTGAAAGCGAGGGGAAACTATGGCCGTAATTTTTCCCGAGGGCATGCACATTTACTGTATGGTTAAATGATGATGGCGTCCTCTTCTGTAAAACATTTCGGAGGTAAAATAATCCCCCATTCAGATCTCCGGGCGGGCTCTACTCAGTAGGATGTCGTTATCAGGAGAAAGAAAACTGACGTTCTACAGATCGGAGCGTGGAATTTCAGATCCCTTAATCGGGCAGGTAGGTTAGAAAATTTAAAAAGGGAAATGGATAAGTTAAAGTAAGATATAGCGGGAATTGGTGAAGTTCGGTGGCAGGAGGAACAAGACTTTTGGTCAGGTGACTATAGGGTTATAAACACAAAATCAATTAAGGGTAACCAGGAGTAGGTTAAATAATGAATAAAAAAATAGGAGTGTGGGTAAGCTACTACAAACAGCATAGTAAACGCATTATTGTGGCCAAGATAGACACGAAGCCCACGCCTACCACAGTAGTAGAAGTTTATATGCCAACTAGCTCTGTAGATGACGAAGAAATTGAAGAAATGTATGATGAAATAAAAGAAAGGAGACGAAAATTTAATAGTCATTGGTGACTGCAATTCGGTAGTAGGAAAAGGGAAATAGGGAAACGTGGTAGGTGAATATGGATTGGGGAAGGAGGGGGGGGGGGGGGGGAAGAAATGAAAGAGGAAGCCATCTGGTAGAATTTTGCATAGAGCATAACTTAGCTATGATTAACACTTGGTTCAAGAATCATGAAAGAAGGTTGTATATGTGGAAGAGACCTGGAGATACTGCAATATTTCAGATTATGTAATGGTAAGACAGAGATTTAGGAAACAGGTTTTAAATTGTAAGACATTTCCAGGGGCAGATGTGGACTCTGACCACAATCTATTGGTTATGACCTGTAGATTAAAACTGAAGAAACTGCAAAAAGGTGGGAATTTAAGGAGATGGGACCTGGATAAACTGAAAGAACCAGTGGTTGTACAGAGTTTCAAGGAGACCATAAGGGAACAAATGACAGGAATGGGGGAAAGTAATACAGTAGAAGAAGAATGGGTAGGAACGAAGTAGTGAAGGCAGCAGAGGATAAAGTAGGAAAAAAGATGAGGGCTGCTAGAAATCCTTGGGTAACAGAAGAGATATTGAACCTAACTGATGAAAGGAGAAAATATAAAAATGCAGTAAATGAAGAAGGCAAAAAGGTATACAAATGTCTCAAAAATGAGATCGACAGGATGTGCAAAATGGCTTAGCAGGGATGGGTAGAGGACAAATGTAAGGATGTAGAGGCTTGTCTCACCAGGGGTAATATAGATACTGCCTAATGGAAAATTAAAGAGAACCACTTGTATGAATATCAAGAGCTCAGATGGAAACTCAGTTCTAAGCAAAGAAGGGAAAGCTGAAAGTTGGAAGGAGTATATAGAGGGTCTATACAAGTGTGATGTACTTGAGGACAATATTGTGGAAATGAAAGAGGATGTAGATGAAGATGAAATGGGAGATATGATACTGCATGAAAACTTCAAGACAATCCATTACTAAACTTAGTCAGCATCCAGCACGCACTGTACAACTGATGCGTGTTATGAAGATATAAAATACTTTGCTCAGAGACAATAAAATTGTGTGGGTAAATACTTTAATCAGAACTGAACATGAATGCCCAAAAATAGAGTTAAGTTCCAATATTTGCAGCTCTTGCTATGTACATGAACTTTACTTTTAAAAACAAGAGTAGAAGGCTTAGATATATCATGCAAGATTATTTATAGTGATATCAATGTAGGTAAGATGTTAAGAGAGATTGAGGGGGGGGGGGGGGGCGCAGGTTTTTTTTTTATTTAATTATTTTTGAAATAGAAAGTCTTCATAGTTGTGAAGGCAAGATTTGTCATTGAGTAAGTAGACTGGTGCTGTATCTGTGTTGAAAGATATTTCAGTTCCTTCGAGAAAGTCAAATTTAGTGCCTGGTTCTTTTCTACACTGTTTGCCACAATTCTTGCCCAGTAACTCATTCTGCAAAGTCGGATTTTATCTGGATGTTAAGAGAGAGTGCATCCCTGTGCTTCTAATAGTTTGTTTATTGCAGAAGTTTGGACATACCTGACTTCTGATATTCTTGCTTAGTGCTTTCAGTATTGTGGATGATATTATTCTGTATTGTGTTGCTTGTGAAGAAGCTTATTTTTATGTCATACAGCTTGAAGAGGTTGGCAGTTTGGTATGAAATCTTCCTTGAGGAAGGTCAGCTTATTACAAAGATGGTCTTCCTGTTTGTGGGTGGTTGTCCAGAAACTGGTTGGTTTAATTTATGTATTACAGCGGGATTGTATCCATAACTGGAGGCAGCTGATTTTACAATTTGTGTTTCTTTTTATCTTCACTTGTATCCATTGGATCTTTAAGCATGTGATTAAAGATTCTTCTGAAGAACACATTTTTATATTGATATGGATGGTAACACTGGTAATTGTTGGCTTCCTGGAAATTTCAGCATTTTATATAAAAGTTTTCTGATGTTTCATTCCTACAGTGAATTGAATTGTGTGGTGTAATTTATTAATTTCTTATTTCTTTGGTTGTTCTGTTGAAAAAAATGAAATGAGATTGTCGCAATTTACTGTATTCACACTGAATAAACAGTCGTAAACATCCTCAATGAATAAACTTATTCTAGGTCCCTACAGCTGTTGTGCGATAATCTAGTGTAAATTCCTGCAGATAAGAAAGGGATTTAGAACTCATGTCCATATAGTTTCCATAAGCTGCACTCATATGCAATACTTATAGAAATGATTCTGGTTGTTATTGAGTACAGTGGTTCTACCTGACAGTAGTTCTTAGTGATTTACTGTCCCAATAGTAATTTTTGCCACACTGTGTGTGTGTGTTTCAGGACCTGCCAAGAATAACACTGCTGCCTTCCGACAGTTCTCTCAAAACCCTGTGATGTAAGCACGGGCATTAGAATGCTTTTGAGTCTCGCAGCCAGACCACTAACAAGGTTTTGTCTCGTGCTGAACACCAAACCCACAGACAGTCTGGTTTTCTTTTTGTGAAAGTGAAAATTGAACCATTGTGGGTGATATGATTGTCAGTTTCTATTAACATGACACAAGCAGAGTGGCAGGTATTATAAAAAACGGTGCCATATCTTGGCTAACTTCTTTGATTTGTTAAGCATTGCACTAATAACAGCAGAATGCCAAAGTTATAAATTGTATGAGGTGATGTGAGATATTATGCTTGATATCATTACAGCCCACTATAAACTAGAGATTGCTTCTCCCAAGTGATCAAAATGTGGTCCATAAAGAAACTTTGTTACTCCAGTAGGCAGCGGGTCATTGATGTTTAGTATGGTTGAGAGCTGTTCTTTGTTCACACAGTGTTACTCATGAAAAATGACATCTTAGGCATGTATTGACCTAACCAATGACAACTGGCTTTGGCGAAACTTATTACTAGTCAGTACCTGTTACGTGTTCAGTTAATGAATTTACACATTTCTCTATCTGGCATAGCAGTTCACAATATTTTTCCCTTTCTTCTGTGGTGAAGGGGTGGTTTGTTCTCTCGCACCCCTAGTGAAGAGGACCAACTGTCATGGTCTTAAATAGTCCTTGATTGGCATACATAACCCTTCCTAGTGACACTAGTCTTTCAAAGGAACATAAACAGCTCACTTCATTTCTCTGTCTCTTCTCAGCCTTCAGAACCCAGTTCCGTGCACCACCAAGATTATATAGCCACTGGCCTAATTGGAGTGATTCTCACACATTCTAATTTCTCATTTCATTGCCTTTTAGTTTTTTCTTTGCTTTCTACTAAATCACAAGTTCTAGAAAACTTGTCTATTAAGCACTACTTTATAAAATTAAGTAAAACATATGCTCCCAACATAAAGGAACTTGCAGACCACACAGAAGACCTGAAAATTTAGTTTGATTTTGGAGCAGAACAACTGGTGTCGGCAGTAAAAAAATTTATAATTTCGGTGTGGAGCAACCTTACTTACCTTCTATTGTTGTGACAGAAATACTAATAAACATTTAACATGTATTTGGTCCAAAGAAGTTTATTTCTACAGTGTCTGCTAGGATACCATTGTTTATCAGTGAACAATGTAAACCACAAAAAAGTAAATGAGAACAATAGGGTTTAGGAGCATACTTGTCACAACCATTGTAGTGGAAGTGCTTCTGCTGTGACTAACATTGTGTGAATGTTTCTAACTGGATGATAGTAAGACCATGGTCAGTACTGGAACCTGAAAGTACCTTATCTTGCTCCTGCCCTTCTGCAGTAATATAAAAATGAAACAGAGTGTCTTCCAGTGTAGGGCCTCTTGTAGAATTTTAACATTTTAAAGTAGTTCCTAGAACATGTTTCAGTATTCAGGTTGCAAAAGAAATTTTAGGAGCATCTGTCAACATTTTCAATTGTATAACTGTGTCGAAATGTACATACGTGTTGTTCAGCAGTATTCAGTTTGTAAATATTTCAAGAGAGATGCTCTTTCTAATTTATTAAATGCCACATCAGTAAAGTGGCAATCTATGGGATCAAATTGAGGCAGTTATAATATTGGAACTGGTAAGGCCTACAGATGCACGATTGGTTATTTATACTAAACACAAGCCTTAGAACAAAATGAATAGCACTGAATGTAAACAAAATTTGGAAAAGGTTTTGTTTTAATGGTTAAGTGCTGGCACAGATTGCATTGACTTGTTTATCGAGTTTTGTATTGTCATCAGAGCTAATAAAGTTATTGCCAATAACAATGAACATGAAGGAGTTATAAGTCTGTCTTGTATCAATTGGCCAAAATTGAAAACTAATTGGTTAGTGTGAGAACAATGGGACATAAGTGACAACATAATCTGGATCTTGGTGAAACAAACTCAAATGAATACAGATATTATTTAGTTACATTTACTAGCTATTCTAGTTCCCCACAACAATGTACAACTGCCTTTGGCTATGAGATTTATCTTTATTGCAGCAAGAGAGAATGGATGCAAGGTATTTCAGTGTGTACTAGAAGTATTTTGGTGAATTTTCATTTTCAACAAGTAGTACATTCTGGCTGTAGGCATACAATTTTAAATGTATTGGGCCTAATTATTGTTTCTATTGTAAACATGACTAGTGCTAGTGGTCATGTAAAAACAGTAGCACATATTATGTAGCTCTATTTGCTGAAGAGCTACTCAGGTCAATATTACAACCTATTTGTAGCCCACCTTATTGGTGAAATTACTGTAGCTGTGAAGTTTCATTTAAGTTGTCATTAGGAACAGAAGCGCACAATAAAGTTTTTTGAGACCAGCAGAACTGCTTTTCACCAATGTATGTAGGTAGTTCTAAGAATTTTTCGTCCAGTGAGTCTTCCACCTAACACTATGTAGCAGTGACAGACTGCAGGGAGATAACAGATGACCACCAAGTGACCATCGGCATGATTAAATGTTTCTTAACCTAACTGTTTCTGTAAGTTGATAAAATTAACCCATAAGTAATAAAAATAGTCATGTATAATGCCGCACATTAAATAGTGTTCCATGGAACTGAAGTCCCAAATTATATATATAATGTATAGTCACAAATTATAATGCAGTGTTTGTTAATGTTGTAACGTGCCTACGGAACATTTATGATTGAAATTTACTGTTCTTTTCTGTAAAAGATAGATGAATTAAAAAAAAAAATGCTAATGGTCTTCTTAATTTTGTTGGTTCCATTGTTCCCATTACCAATTACATATGTAAGAAATATTATCAGTGAGGCTGTTTTGTTTTTTTTGTATGGCATCGAGTAATTACTTCGTAGCTTATCCCAGAGGTTAAAAATGTTGTACTGCATGAAAGACATGGTAATTTTACAGAGTTGCAGTTCCACTACCTTTGAGCTGTGTACATTTTTAAAATACAAGCAGGTATCGGTTTTATGCTGTAAATGTCTTGGTAAGCTTTCCAGTGGAACAACCAGAAATCTGTGTGCAAATTAACACCATGTAAGCAGTGTAGGTAATTGTGACAGCTCTTTTCATATACAGGGTGTATTAAAACAAACTACATACACACAATTTTCGAGTGTTTAGGAGAGGAAAAGAAGCTTTTTTTTATGGGACTGCCTCTAAATTTCTTTTTTTTTTTATAGGGGGAGACGATGTTGGTATATGAAGCACTGGTTACCAGTTCAGCTGAATGCATTGTCACTACTTGAGCAAGCATATTCCAGTTGTACCATAATGTAGACAGGCGATATTTTCTGAATTGCCCCTATACCAATAGTCACACCATATCTTGAGCATTACTAACATCTCTGTCTCCTCTGACCCCACAAATTCTTTGTAAATGTAGATTTTTTTACACACTGTATGCAATTTTTTAGGAGCACCTGCTGGCCAGAGAGTAACAACCTCAGGATAAAAGCAAGTAGCTGTACAGGACAGAAGGGTTGGAGCTTGACTAAGGTAACTCAGAAAGTACCGTTGTCCTTGATTGACATTACCTGTAATGACTAGAGAGAGATAAACAAAACAAAGATAGTTCAACTGTTAATTACCCCCCTTGCGACACACACTGCTTAAACATAGTTTCCATCATAAGCAAAAATTTACATTAAAAGGTGACTGGCCCTTCCATCGAAGTCCTAAGTATGAGGTGCATCCTGAAAGTAATTACCAAATCATTCTACTGCCACTGCAGCACTTGTGTTGTAGGTTCACACATTTCTCTGGTTCATTGTCTTGACACTGCAGCTCAATTTTGTGGTATTTATATTTGTTAGTGATCAGTCAAAATCTTTAGGACAACCTCTGAGCCCAGTGACTGTGAAGTGTGCTCCGTTATGTTTAGTTCCAACACACAGAACATTAAGCCAGCTGAAATTCATCAACTTGTAGACATTTATGGTCAGAAAGTGGATGAGACAGTTGAAGAAACACTCATGATGAAGCGTGTGTTGGACAGCCTTCTGTTGTCACTGATGGTATGGGTGAGAAAACACATGGTTCACAATGAGAATGTATTTCAAAAAGTGTTTTGCATGACTCAGTCATAAATTGCTTAAATTTTTGTGAATTGTGTTTGAAAAATGCTTACAAAATTATGTAGCTTGGCAGAGTTTTGACATTTCAGCACTGAATACAGTGATAAGGAAGATTAATTCCTAAATAGAATCGTGACTGGTGATGAAACTTGGGATCTTCATGACACTCCAAAATAAAAACAACAATCTATGGAGTGAAGAATCTGACAGTCCGACAATCCTCCACCCCCCCCCCCCCCCCCCAAAAAAAAAAAAAGAAATCATAATGAAGTTGCAAGTGCAAAAAGTCAGGTGAAATGGATTCTACGACCAACAAGGCATTCTGCTTGTTGAGTTCCTTCTCAGAGCTGAAACCATGAAAGCGGTACGATACTGCAAAACACCGAGAGAACTCCATCGCACTATTCAAAACAAAAGATGCAAAACTCTCAATCGAATCATTATGATGCTTCATTTCTGCTGGTGGCACTAAAAACCTTACTAAATAATTCAGTTGGGAACAGTGTGACCACCTGCCAATCAGTGCTGATCTCACATCTTCGGACTACCACTTTTACTTCATCATCAGTCAGGATGAAGGTGCTTCAACACCTATGATGATGTAAGAAAGTGTGATCAGTATTGGAGGTCTTAACTGGTATTATCTTTCTATGAAAAGGGCATAGAAAAGTTGGATTACTGCTATGACAAATGTCTGAACAGTGGTGGCTGTTACGGTCTGAAGAAAAGTTTTCATGAGTCCTTTCCCACAATGGTACTTATTTTTCTGGCATGCCTTGTATATTTTAATGCCTTTTGGCATACCAGTGTCGGTATAAAAGTTGACAGAGAACACCCCACATCCTCTTCTTTATAGCAGTCACATAATGGGGATACGGAAAGCCAATATGAACCACCTATTTTCTATCAGCAGCAATGTTTGACCATGAGGTTTGATCAGCATGTTGTTGAATCTTCTGGATCATACACAGGGTTATTCAGCTGCCCCTGCCATAAAGTTTTATGGAACCTGCAACATCTTCAAGAACCACACCCATGATTTTAATCTTCTCTCCTCCCTACATGCTCACTGTTAGTTCTGCAAAAACAATGAACAGAACCTTTTTGTATCAAAATTAACTACATTACATTTTGTACTTTGTTGGAGCCCCCAGTTTCTGTGGCATTCAAGAAAAATGCATTTGAATGCCTGTTTTGTACTTTTTGAATTATTTAACAAAAACTATGGCCTCTAGCAAAAGTGTATCCCCTCCCCTCCCAAAAAGAAATGACTACATTAAATTTACCACAAAAAGATCCTGTTCATTTTTTATGTAGGACTAGTAATTTGCATGTAGTGGGTGAGAGAAATGAAAATCTTGCCAATGTCATTTGTAGGCATTGCAAGTTGCATAAAACCCATGGGTAGGTGTAGTTTAATCATCATGTACAGGTTTTTCATGCCAAAGGAACTAATATAAGATTTCTCTGGCTTCATAAACAGCTCAAGAAACATTTTACACCACATTAATGCATAGTGTTTGCACTTTCCTTTATCAAAAAATCGTTTCTCATTGCTTTCCTGACCACAGAAAATTCCTACACACAGCCAACTGTTTTTGTTGTTGTGGTCTTCAGTCCAAAGACTGGTTTGATGCAGCTCTCTATGCTAGTCTATCATATGCAAGCCTACATCTATTTGAACCTGCTTACTGTATTTTCCCCCTCAACAGTTTTTCCTCCTCTCACTCAAATCCCACCAACACCAAATTGATGATTCCTTGATGCTTCAGGGTATGTCTTATCAACCAGTTCCTTCCTTTACTCATGTTGTGCTGAAAATTTCTTTCAGTACTATGTCCCTGGTAATTTGATCAGCAACTGCATAATTATTCCATTAGCCACCTCTAGGTGCAGTGCAGAGGGTGTCGAGTGCCAGTAGTAGTCATCTATCCACTTATTGACTACCTCTGTAACTTAGTATTCACTGCTGGTGCCTATCATGGCGAGGATGCAGGTTTAGATTCCCGGTACTGCCAGGGATTTTTCTGGGTGAGAGGATTGGGACGGTGTACATTCACCCTTGTGATGCCAACTGAGGAGCTCGAGGTCAAGAAAACTGACACAGGCAGGATAGTGGTGTGCTGGACGTCATTGGGAAACGATGACACGGTGGTCGGCCAGTACCGATGGACAGAGTTTACCTTATGTTTTATCCACGAAATCATCAAAATTTCTTCCTAGAAACACATTTCTAAAGATACCATCCTTTTCTAGCTTCAACTGCTTGTTGTTCACATCTTGTTTCGGAGCAAGGCTACACTTCAGGCAGATACCTCCAGAAAAGACTCCGTAACATTTACATTTATATCCACTCCTAACATATTCCTCTTTCTCAGATATTCTGTCCATCAGACAGTCCAGCCTGCATTTTATATCCTCTCTCTGTCAGCCATCATCAATTATTTTGTTACCCAAATAACAAAACACTTCTATTATCTCCAGTGTCTCATTTCCTAATCTGTGAGGTTTGTCCAAAAAATTCATATAAAAGTTGCATAATAACTTTATTTTGCAATTATTCAGGTGTTACAATATGGTCTCCTTCAAAGTGCTCACCCTGAGATGTGATACACTTCTGCCAACACCGTTTCCACTGTTGATAACATTGCTGAAAGTCTTCAGTTGTGATGTTGTTTAGTTGCCGTGTCGTTTCCACATCTCCCAAGTGCCACCCCTGAAACACCATTATGCATTTTTTGGAACATGAAGAACTCACACGGGACTAAATCCGGTGGTCTGTCATGGTGATTGAGCTTCGGGCCAAAAACTGGTGCACAACGAGCGACATGTGAGCGGGCGCATTCTTGTGATGAAGGATCCAACTCTGGTCGAACTCTTGCCGCAAGAGCTCCGAGACGTGTCAGAACTTAAACGTAAAAATTTCCGTTCACTCTCTGGCTGGGAGGGACAAATTCCTTGTGAACAATGCTCCAAGAATCAACACTGCCATCACATTGGACCTTGATTTTCGTGACTTTTTTGTTCTCTGTTCTCCTGCTAGTTTCCATTCCTTGCTTTGAGATTTGAGCTCCACATCGAATTTCTAAAACCACGACACGTCTCCAGTGATGACTCGGTTGAGAAAGTCCCCTCGTTCCTCTGCTTCCAACCAATCCTTACAGCACTCAACCCTCTTTGCTTTCTGGTCTGGTGTCAAGAGCTTAGGTACAATTTTCGCACACAATTTCTTCATTTCAAGTTTTTGTGAACAATTGTTTTGAGAGTTGACAGCTCGTCAGCAATCATTCTGTCAATCTACGGTCTTTAAGAACACAGGCTGCTGCACATCCCCACCTTCACGCAGAGTGCTCTGACTCGAACTGAGCATTGATTTGATTGATTACAGCAGCAGTCCCACCTGATGGTGACTGCAACCTGTAACATAAAGACATTATTCAACTTTCATACGTATTTTCTGAACAAACCTCGTGTAATGGACAATCAAAAACTTCCCATTCAAGGCTGTTGCCACAGAGTAAAAGCAAAGTAGCATGACTCCAGTGTAGTTACAGAAGTACAGACATGTAAGCAATGTGTGGCATTTGTGCCTTTCTGAAGTGCATGTACAAATTTGAACTACGGCAGTGTTATTACCAAATAGGGTCACATACTGTTTTTCTTTTCTGAGCTGCTGGAGGCCAAACACTGGTCGACATCCATCATTGATTGAACAATGTGTATGAAGAAGCATATCTGTTGAAAACCACCATTGTGCAATGGTGCATCAACTTGGATAATACACATCCTCATAATGCAGACACCAGCTAAAGTGGGAGACATTTGAGTAGCCACCCTACAGTCCTGATCTCTACCTGTGTGCTTACCATGCCTTTGGTCCCTTAGAAAGGCCTTGAAGGATCAGTGACTCCTGTTGCAAGAGGGTGTGCAGCAAGCAGTGACGGATTTCCTGACAAAGCAGGACACAGTGTTCTACCAAATGTGCGTCTTCAACCTGGTGCACTGGTAGGATGGTTGCCTCAGTTCTCATCATAATTTTTCCCGATTGGCATATGACGGGTGGCTGAAAAGTTTCTAGCCCCAGATAGTTACTGTAATGTGTCACATAACCACCACCACCTACTTTTATGGGTACGCAAGTCAAATGTTGCAGCTCCACCTTCATTAATGTAGCCACTAAGATGCATTGTATACTGTAGTGTATATTGGGAGAATCAAGAACTGTGTAGTGGTTGAATTCCTTCATTGCCTTCAAATGATGTCCAAAGAAATTGTGGAGGACACGCAGAATACACTTACGAACAGTGTTCCGTCTTGTGCAACAGTGAAAAACTGGGCATCTGACTTCAAACACAGAAGAATGAGTGTGAGAGGAGGAATGGAAAGCCTGCCACTGATGAAACAGTGACTACAATTCACGATACAGTTTTGCAGGATCATTGAAACCACATTTGGAATCTCCCATAGGCGTGCTCATGACACTGTTGTGGTTATTTTGGGAATGCTGAAAGTTTCATCTCAGTGGGTCCACAAAGACTCGAGTGCAGATCAGATAGAGGAACACGTGCAGTGTTGTGAAGAAATCATCCACCAATTTGAAGTGAATGGAGATGGCTTTCTTGCAAGGTATGTCACAATAGACAAAATGTGGGTTCACCACTTTGATCCTGAGACAAAACAATGAAAACATCCTTCACACAATAAAATTCCACATGCAAAAGTCAGCTGGTACGGTGATGGCACTGGTCTTCTGTGGTGCAAAAGGGGTAATTATGGTGGATTACTTGCTAACGGTTGCTACTATCAATGATTTATACTATTGCATCCTCCTGTGCCATTTGAGAGAAGAGATAAGGAAAACGAGGTGTGGAAAATTGGCTCACTGAACTCTTTAGCATCAGGACATTCCACCAGTGCAGAAATTCCTCGCATAATTGGAAACTCCACGTGACTGTGGGTTCGAATTCTTACATCACCTGCCATATTCTCCAGATCTGACTGTGTCAGACTTTTTCCTTTTCCCAAACCGAAAAAAATACATCAAAGGATGATGATGATGCAGTGACTGATGCTTTGTTGCAATTGAAATCAAAGATCTTTTATTTGAATGGTTTGCAGAAGTTATCTGAGCATGCCTTCAAGTGTATTAGTGTACACAGGTATTATATATACAAATAAATTGACATTATGAAATTTCTTTCATTCTTTATTTGTTAGGGTAGAAGCGTTTTGACCCCTCCTCATACAGCTTTGAAATGGAAACTCGCTGATCATCCCTCGTAATTCATTCCGCATCTCCTGATTGAACTTGACTACATTCCATTATTCTTGTCTTATGTTCATCTTACAACTGCTCTTTAACACACTATCCATTCCACTGTCTGCCTCCTTAGCTGTGCCATTCGACTAACTGCCAGCGATTTTTCCTCGGTGGGGGCTGACTGGTACAGAATGCAGTCAGTCTTGTGAGGAGCTGCTTGACCGAGTAGTAGTGGTTCCACAGTCAAAAAATCCCAGGAGAGAGGTGTGCTGACCAGCTGCCCCTCCATGTTGCATCACACCACACCACTGGCAGGGGGCAATATGTCGATTGGTGGAATTTTAGCATTTTTAAAACAACCAACAGAAATTCCAGGTAGGAATGTCAAAAATTTATGATTTTTAACCCTTCCATTCCATTCAACTTATCTTCCAACACCCTTCCTGCCTCTGATATCAAGAGCTTTATTTCCTCTCTCTTCCTGTGTCTTATAAGAGTCCTGTTACTCAATCCAAACAACAAGAAAAAATTGAAACGATGTAATTAAAGCTGTAACATTTGTATGTCAGAACTGTCTGAAGTGTAATGTTGGGATATGACACTGTAGGATAGAGTTCCAATGACATTTGTTGCATAACCTAGAAAACAGTATCAACAATCATCGACATGATTTGAAGTATTTTGTGGCTCAGCTCACCATCCAAATATATTTAGAAGTACAATTCATGTGGGCTCTAGGTCATATAGTTTCAGTTAATATCTTGACTTGCTGATGAAACAACATTGTAGCTTTTGCTAAGCACAATTCTCCAAATGTAATCAACAACTAACAACACATTTCTAAAGCTTTGGCATCTGGCTAAAAAGAGTCACTGATTTCAAAGTTGCAGAAGTATAAAAACAAATTACAGTTCATGATATACACTGAGTTCACATTACTCAGTCCAAGACTTGGTCCAACGCAACTACTCTCATTCAGTAACCTCACTAAAACTATTGAGAAAGTTAACAACGATAGCACAACTCAACTCAATGGTGCAAAGCATCAAAGGTACATTTTTACAATATTAACTTCAGGAACTCTTATAGTGTTTATGAAAAATTATAACAGTTTCTACTTGATACAGAAGTGCTATGAGGCATTTTCATAACCAAATAATTAGGAAATGTGAAACACATGAAATTTATAATGTCAAACATCAAAGAAATTTCAAACAAAATATCAATCCAAAAGGCTTCCATTTTTGAACAGCAGATTTGCAATTATTGAAAAAACATAGCTGAAAATTTAATGGAATCAGATACTTTGTTGGCCAGAATATTTATCATAATCTACTATTGAACAGAAATCTCTGTGAGACAGATTCATTAAAATCTTCAACTGTGTTGTCTGTAAACATGCTCTGAAGGATCATTTCAGGCTTATCTACATTGTGAGTGTATAGCAGCATGATAAGTTGCCTGTCAATTTGTCATACACCACAGTTACATCATTCAAACAGAGAACCACTACTGTGAGACAAACCATCTTCCAGTGGTAGCCTGGAGTCGACAACCTGTTTAGAGCATAAGAGTTGTGGCTCATAGGCACCCACAAGAAAATGCAAAAGAGCTGTGCACTGCCCATTTAGAAGGCAGCTGTATTAGTACAGCCCAGTCACCAAGTTTTTTCTGAACTAAATCAGGATATTTTTTAAAAACCAAGACTAAACACACACAGGCAACAATTCAATGTTTTTTTTTTTTTACCTTATTGAGATTTTTGCTCACTTTTCAATCTCCTTCATAGAATCTTCTCCTCTTCAATAAAAAAAGCAACAAAACTGGAGACATGTAAATCACTAAACCATCTTCATTATTATTATTTCAGCTTCTAATGTTGCTGCTGGGAAAAGGTTCCTCTCAGCTCACCAAGTGTTCACCATCATCTGAAGCAAAACGGAAAAGTTTGAAGAAGTTGATATAGTTTTCATAACAATGAAAAAAATTCCTTCCACTAATCAGATTTCAGCTTGAAAAGTTCTTCTCTTCATCCTTGAGAAAGTTCTTTAACTGCACACATTCTTCAAACATCAAATCCCCATCTACAAGAAATAACTTCTAGATATTCTGAAAATGAGCTCTGTTTCACTGTCAGTGAAAATGGTTTGAAAGTCCTGTAGACACTTCCTTCAAAGTCAAATTATTTTTCAACATAGTTTAGACTGTGCTGCAAGTAAACTGCCATTTTGTTCCTTTGTTGTCCTCAGTGTCTACATACTGGCTGAAAACATAGGGGTTGGATGTGCAGTACTGTCTATTGTAAATGATGTAGCCGACAGATGCACAGTTGCGTTTCACAGTCTTCTACTTTCACTTTTCACATCCTCCCAATAATACACAGTTATGTATGGCCAGTGCACAACTTCCCATTTATATTTGTTTATAAGTCAACATCGGAATTAAAGTTACATAAAAATGACTGATTTTGCCCTATAATAAAAGATACTAACTAGGAATACTCAATATAAATTAGAAAATCAATTACACAGACAAAATTCAACCTGAGGGAGCAGCCTTTCTCTTTTATGAAAATGCAGATTAAAATTCACATATGTTAATGGTAATTAGTTGAAAGTGAAGAAACAAATTTTAAGGAGGCATATGGCAAAGCAAGGGGGAAATAAAAATTATCCCAGCTTCCTTCGCCACAACTTCTCTTTCGAATGTTTTGATAAGATCATCATATATTGCCATCATGACGACTAAGGCTGCCATAGGGGAAGGAAACTGCACAACCCTATTCAATTTTTTCAGCAGAGAATTACAAAGCACTGTCACGATTGACCTCTGATGTACTACTCGAAAACAATGGCTATTTAGTCAAGTATGGCAACTTAGCGCTGTTAATAAAAGCAGAAGTTTAAGTCAATAACTCATACAAGACTGCCCCTCATTAGAAATTGGTAATGAACAATTTGAAGTGAAGACCACATCATTTTATATAATGTTGTCCCTTTTTATGTAACCAGGAATTTAACTATCCAAACAAAGTACAGTTGGGTTTCCAACCAGATATTCGGGATGATCCCACCTAAACTGGGATATCAGGCAACTATGGTCAAGACAGAATCCAAGTCTCCACATTATCAATGTGGCCTCCATTACAGATAGCACTAGCATCCCTCCCACAAAGCATTGGTCTGTGGAGTTGGGTGTGGGAAAACTCAGAATGGGTACTCAATCAGCAGAGTAGGATTCCATTCACTGATGCATCCAGGAGTAACCTGACATCTGATGATTGTCAAAGAAAGGTGTGAAAGCAGCAGGAAACTATGAGACTTCAGAAAGAAAGTTACCTGTTACTGTGGCAGACTGAGTAACTTTTACTGTATGCTGCAATACAATTCAAAGTGATGCAGATACTACTTTTCACTACAGTCACTAAAACCTGTAAACAACAATTGTAACATCGCACAAACTATTCAGTTTCTTGAAAATATAAATGTGCGCCTCAGTCATGGATCAATTTGAGGACTGCTGTATGAATTTCCTCTTTGATGGAAAATCTCTTTCCTGTCAGATATCCACCGAGCTTTCTGGAAAGACTGAATGGTCTTCATCAAATTGTTGGCACTGTTTCACTACGACTGGATGCTACATTGCATTGCACCTCATTTGGGCCATACACTGCCAGAATTTCATGGCGAATTTGTGTGCAATTTATATGTTTTGCCAACAAGAAACTTACTGTTCCTTGTACTTCAACTTTGGAGTGCCATTTCACTCCCACAATGTGATGAACCTGTTGTCCGTACTGCAGCAGAATTGTCTCTGCAGGAAATCGGTAACATGCCCACTGTTCTGAAAGGGTGCCGTGCCTGTTGGGTAACTTAATTTCAGAAGTCCCTATACCTCAAGTATGTCTCTTGAATGAATCAATAACCATCCAAGACCATTTCTTCAGCAATTCCTTTGGATCAGTGCTCATTGTGTAGAAGCAGAAGAAGATACACACATGAATGTGAGTTACAAGGCAACGGTTCAAATCTGTGTTCTGTAACTAGTGCAACATTCTTTAATAATTCTCCTGATACTGTGTTACTATCACATTTTTACTGTTAAATGTTTGTTTGCTGATCTCACTTGGTGATGGGGTGGTAGGGTCAACTAATGACCTTCTGGAAATTTATACAGTGAGATAATCACAAGCCTATTTGGGGCCCACCCAAACAGAACGCTGCTTGCCCCAGTACAGCATATTCCATAGCAGTTACTCAGTAATGATTGTTTCACTCCCCTCAACCCTTATTGACAAATGGTGCATTTTCAAAATTATTTTTCTCCTACAATGTTCACAGTTCAGTCAATAAGATCAAAGTCCCATGCACTATGACGTACAATGTTCCATTACTGTGTCATTGGATGGTAGGCAAAAGCATGTCCAGAGCTTAGAGTAGCAATCGACTGTTCGTGTTAACAAGTCCCCAGCTCATGAAATCCATGTTTGACAAATGTGCACCCAGTCAATGAGACTGATCTCATCAAGATGGTCAACATTTGTCATGACCCAAAAATCAAAAGTAGCGTGTTTTCTGGAAGATGAGGAAGGCAATTGTAACCTGAGAGCTTTTATCATCTGCTTTTCTGGGGTTCCCATTGCACAGAATTAGTTCATGCTGACTATTTACTGAACTTTGTTGCTGCCTTAATCCTCAACAAAATTTTATATGAGGAGCTTACACACAAAAGCAAACATGTCAGGAATTTAAAATAAATGAGACACAGAATGGAACAAAACAAACAGGATAAGCAGAACCTAGATAATCATACAATTTAAGTGAAATCAAACATTTGCCAAGATACAAGCCTAGGAAAATATATCTGTGTCCACATACACATTTTGTGTGAAGGATAACTAATCCATTACATCCAGTCGAGTGATTTCCATTCCAGTCACACTGTTTCTCTAATGCAGAGCAACTGTTTGTGCTTCTGTGTTCCCGCATAATATGTTGCATAGCACTAATAATTACTATTATTAAAAGGACACAGTTACTTATGCACTGACTCCACTTTTGATAGAATAGGAAAACTTCTAAGAAAAAGGCCAACAATTGTAACAAAAGAGGAATACAATGAGATCTACAATCAGTGACTCAGCTAAGAAACCTTGCTCGCCGATGTACATCTTGTAGGTCCTTAGATAGGGATTTCACATTAAATATGTGAAATAAAATGCATTTCCATACACAAGTACAAAGCTATGGGAAACACTCATACTGATGTTGAGACAAATGCATTCTAGAAGTCCCAACTAGATGTAAAAGAGCAGATGAACCACTACAAAACCCTTTCCTTGGACAAAAGCCAAAGTACTTTTCAGCCATCCAGTCTAAGATGATAGGAAAAAAGATGTTGATGGTTTACAGTAAACTATTTTTTAAGAAGCCTGCCGAAATCACTAGTACTTAAGTTGGAACACAACCATCACCGATGATATTTCCATGTTGCCTGTGACTGTTAAGAAAATTATTCTGGTTTGCATGTAACACTTACGTCAAAGAATACTTCTAAAGATAGTTAATGCCACAGTTACGTCATTTTATTCTGGCATGGTGATCTGAAACATTTTAAATAATTGTGAAGTAATAATAAACCTGAAATTTGAATAAAACATTGAAAATGAATATTAGTACTATAGTGGCCACTTTACAGTTTTTTCTATGGTATCACATACTACACTATAAAAATATGTGAAATGATATGGTGTAACAAGCATTATACAATAAGAGGTAAGTTATTTTGAAAGAAAGAAGAAGATTTTTGGTTTTGAAAATCGCTCATGATTCATGTAATGAGAACATGTCCATATTTAAATGTGCTTTTTAAAGGAATATTTTCATTGTAGATTTGATTTACAGATATGAACTGCCTTTTGGCCTAAAAGTAAAAGGCATTCACACTGCAGTATGCTATTTTCATTCTTATGCATGCCCAAAATAAGTTTCATGTTGACTGTGATAAATTGCATTTAGTAGATATGTTCATTTTTGGATGTCACCTTCTCACCTTATGCTTGGGCCTTTGCCCCGCTTCAACACGGGGCTGACCCTGTTACTATAGAGTTGGCAATGTTAGTGTCAGAGTGTTGTTGCCCGATGCCCTTCCTGTCACCATCATGTACCCCCCAGGACAGAAGTAATGTACCCTAGCTGTCTGCGTCTAGTGCAAGCCATGAAATAATGCGAATGTTTTTCAGATGTTTGCAAGTTGTGTAACTGAGGTGGTACATGGGAACCAGAGCAGTATTTACCATGTGGGATGTGGAAAACTGCCTAAAAACCACATTCAGGCTTGCCGGCACACCGTCCCTCTTTGTTAACCTGCTGGGCTGATTCAGTCCAGGGCCGGCCCACCTACCCAAGTCCAGGAAGCAGCACATCAGTGCTCATGGCTAACCTGTTGTTTCCTTCTCAGAAATTCATCTATGGAATAGCACTTGTCAACTTTCATTATCAGCCAGCACCTTGTTAATTAAAGGGAGGTGGTCAAATATTTTTATGGCTGCATGATATGCTTCTTTCTGTGCTACAACAAGATTAAGTCCCACTGTTTTCCTCCTAGTATTGTATTTATGAATGCTAGTATTATTTTCAAATTGTGCTGATCCTTCAAAACAAACTTTGTAAGAGTGTATGTGTTGTGAGGCTACCTAATTTCTTTATCTATGTGAAGTTTGAGGATAGGCACTGTGCGTTTGTGAGTGTGTGTAGGGGGTGGGGGGGGGGGGGGGGGGGGCAGAGGCCCCCATTCTAAATATGACATCAATGAAAGAAGGAAGTTAAATTTTCTAGTGCTGTCATTGCCACTTATGGCAATCAAATTTAGAGCAAATGTTGCTGCACTCAGTTTTATAATTCTTGTTCTCATCACTATGTACCCCCAAGTATTTTTAACAATCAGTCTTCACATATTTCTTTTCCGTAATGCTTCATTATTAGTGATGATTTGTCTTTCCTTGTACAAAACTGAGTAAGATGCCTTTTCTTTGTAAATGATGTGCTAGACCATTTATTGAGAACCAATGAATGACACTTTCGAATATTTCATTTATTGCTCCATCTGATATCCAGGTCGGTTATTGTGCTTTTGAGGTGGATTAAGAGAACTATTTTGCCTTTATCAGTAAAGTTTCAGGCAATTACCCTTCATCAAATTCATGTTGAGACCTAGAGAAGACAATTCTGGTCTATAAAGAGTGTCACAATTCAGAAATGTTAACTGTATTCTTTAATGCTTCAACAGATTGTTATCCATAATAAAGGCCTGCAAGTAAGTGCATTTGCCTTGCAACCATTCCAGAAAATGGGAATGGTGTGTCCTTTTTAGTCACAATGCCTTGTTGCTCCAGTGATATACAATAAACTGCCACAAGAGGAGGAGCTCTCAGACTAGATTACATTAATTATTTATTCCACAGACCCACAAAAGAGGGTATCCTCCTGGGTGTGGAACATGTCCAACAGTATTGGAATAGTACCTCAGAATCAAACGAAACAGGAGGTCCTGCCTGACACCCAGGTATAGCTGCTTTCATTAAATGAAACTATATGGTTCCAGAGAGGAATCCCCATTTCATTCAAAACTGAGGTGCTATTCCATGACAGTTTGACATCCTCTGTGGTGCTCTTTGTGTTTTGGGGAAATAAGTGGACTGAGCTGTGAACAGGATTTTGGACTGAGGAGGGAGGCATGCTGGGGCAAACAGTGCAGAGCCACTGTGCCAGGGTGGTGTAGTGGTTCGTGCATCTGCCCAGTGAGCAGAGGATGTGGGTTCAAATCTCGGAATTCGGTCAAATTTTCATTCATCTCTTCAGTCTGCATAGTTGGTTGAGACTTGTAAAGGTCCATGGAACCATAAAGTTTCTTTTCTTTTTGATGATCATTCATATCTATGTTATTTTCAGTTTCAAGTGACAACTGAAAGAACAAACTAATAGTCTTATCTCCCTTAATAATACACTTTTTGGCGACAGAGAGAATACAGGCAAATGATTTAATAGTGATGCATCAGTCATCTAATCCAATTTAGTTAGTAGGATACATGTTCTATGGATCATAATGATGAGGAATGAGTCATTTTACATTCATTTGCAAATTAATTTATGCATATGGTTAGATTATGAACATTTCTAATGTTGAGAATATCATGATTTTTCCATGTATCAAAAAATATAAGGCGTACATAAAGTCCAGGAACACTTTCGATTATTCATTGCACCAGAACCAAACAGTGTGCAGCTATCATACATATGTCATTTCAAAGAGACACTGAAAGTTTTTTTTTTTTTTTTTAAATGTATACCACCACAGTGTAGTTTCGTAACTTGTGGATAGTCAGCAAAAGTCACAAACATGGTGAGTTGAGGTGTGGAGTGAGCTTTCTGTGTGTTGGCGTCCAACAAAAGCTAGTGTGGTAAGGAGCCACCAACAAGGAAGGCCATTTACCACGGTCACAACAAATTTGTTATGATGGGTTGCTTGTGCCCGGGAAAGAGAAGCAGACGTCCCAGTGTGAGTGAAGTGAATGAGGAGTGCATACGAGAGTCATCTATAAGGAGTCCGAGAAAATCTGTGCGTCATGCATCCCATGATCTCAAAATAGCTCCAATGACATAGTGGAAAGTCCTGCTACAGAAGGTGTCAATGAAATCATTCAAACTGGAGCTAGTGCAGGAACTCAATGATGATGACAAAGAGAAGCGTTTTGAGTTTTGTTCAGAGTTGCAAAAACTGAATGGGGATGGTAATGGCTTTGATTACATAATATTTAGCAGAGAAGCCATTTTTCACACTAATGGGAAAGTGAACAGGCATAATTGTCATATCTGGGGGTACAAAGCATCCACACGAATGCATTGAATTTGAGCATGAGGCCCCAGAAGTAAATGTTTTTTGTGCCTTGTCATACCAAAAGCAGTACAGGCAATTTTTCTTCACTGAGAGCACTGTTACTGGATATTCCTACTTGGATGTGTTGCAGCAATGGCTGATACCTCAAATGCAACTGGACCCTTCATTCATCTTTCAGCAGGATGGAGCTCCAACCCATTTTCATCGTGAAGTTTGTGGGTGTCTGAACACAGAGCTGCTGCATCGATGGATCGGCCTTGCTACAGAAGAGGACAGGTGTTTCACTAAATGGTTCCCCAATCACCACATCTCACTCCATGTGACTTTTTTCTGTGGGGACACATTAAAGATCTGGTGTATGTACTGCCTCTACCACATGATGAAGCAGTGCCCCGTTTGTTTGGAAGTTTTTTTACAGTTTCGCTTCAAATTGCAATATGTATTATATCTGTACAATGTTTAGTTCTTGTGCAGTAATTACTTGAAAGTGTTCCTGGACTTTATATAGGGTGTACATAAAGGTATGATAGGAGTGGCAGGCTTGTTAACATGGTGCTGAAACATACAATGGTAGCCAACGAAAAGCTCTGTTTGATGTGTTGCAGACACTACTGGCTATAACAACTCCCACATTTAGGTATTTAAATATTATTCTAATGTTATCATAAGATAAGGCATAGTATTCATTATACTATTGTTAAAAACAGCATTGTTTATTAAACATGTTATCTTCTATATGAACCGTAAAAATTATATACATTTCATTTAAATTTGTTGCCAATTTGTTTCAGCTATTGCCACATGATGTACAGTCACTTCAACTTAAAAAATATACGAAAAAGGAGACATAAACATTTTTTTCAAGGCAGTTTCTTGATCCTAAATTACCACAGCATTACATGTAAATGTTTAGCAGCCAATACCATTTTTCACAGCACCTGATATTTCTTGTAACTGTACCCAAGATGTAGTCTGGAATGTCTGAAACACCATTATCATTAGTTACCTTTATAATTCAGTCAATATATGTATTATTTTTTACTTTTAAACACATTTGGCAAAATAAAATGGATTTTTCTCACACAGGCAAGCAAAGCCACAAACATTTCATCCTGGTTACTGTAAATGCACTCCAAGAACTAGCACCTCTACTTTGAGCAGTACTGTACTCTGTTTCACCCATAGCAGTTCAATATACCAGACTGCAGTCAAAATGTTCACCACATCTTGTACTTTTTCTGTAAAATGTTTGTGTTTCTGACCCTGCAAAATTTGTCAGATACTCCAAGCAGTACACACTGTTTAGTATTAATAAATTCCCAGGGTAGCTTGCTTGGAGTCATTTCAGTTCAGACACTAATCCCATGTTCCCTCTGATCTTAACTGTCTTGGGGTGATTTCCATGCTCTGATGTAGCAAGTTGTACAATGATAACTGTAACTGAATGCAGAAAATTAAGAATTGGAAATATAACAATAACAGACACAGTGTAATCCAATGAGCAATTGTACGTTCACTCACTCATTTATATATCAGCTCTGTATTCAATTGGAGGCTTTCCCCCCCATCATTTGTAATGAATAACCATGTCTCTGAGCTGGCAATTATAATACCAACACTTCTAGGGATACGAGTTGTGACATTTCACACCTTCCAAAAGCACATGAAAATATTCTGAATTCAAATTTTGAAGATGGAACATTTTGGTGCTACATAGGCACTGTATTACACAGATGGAACACGATTCAGCAGCAGAAACGTATTACAAAATTAGATACTGTTATAAAGAGAAGATCCCTGATTTTGTTGTAGCAACTCAATATCATTTCTGTGTTTAGTCACATCTCTGCCAATTCAGTTACAGTTACCTTGACAGAGAGAACACTTAAAATAGCAGTATGTCTGTGCTAGTAGTAAGTGGCATACATTCTAATCTCGTACAAAGGTTGAATTTCAATCACAGAATTCCATTTCTGAGGTTTGGAAGCAGTTTATGTTGGGATCACTATAAAACCACGTACATGCTACTTTGGCCCTTGAGATGT
The DNA here is from genome assembly GCF_023897955.1 of Schistocerca gregaria. Lineage (NCBI taxonomy): Eukaryota > Metazoa > Arthropoda > Insecta > Orthoptera > Acrididae > Schistocerca > Schistocerca gregaria. The sequence goes on along the minus strand of NW_026062194.1, from coordinate 154,750 downwards.
GCCAATGACTCGGATGGCTTGCTGTCAGATGCATTTTGATCTTTTTGGGTGTCCAAGGGCTGTGGTCCAGATGATCACACACATTGTCTACGAATTTTAGATGCAAAAGTGAAGAAAAGTTTTCAATCACAGCTATTGATTTGTGTTAAAATCAGGGATTTAACTTTGAGTATTGTGTCATAAACCTGTTTTGATAGTAAAACATGCAAAAACTAAGCTCATCTGTTATGTATCAAAATCATTGTTCACCCAGAGAGGTGCTGGTGAGTCTCCACAACACTGCTGGCCTTTACCTAAGAGGGTTCCATTTAAATAGGTCTCATTTCTTTTGCTGCCTTTGTACACTGTGTGCATCTAGAAGTGAGTTTCTATACTTGTTCAAGTTCATGCTGTATTGCATCCTAATAAGATGGAAGAAGGAGGAGGTCGAAATTGAAAAAAGTGCTGTAATTGTAGCTGTGCATCACAAAGGCTATTCTAGCAAGGCAATAGTAACAAAATTTGGCCTAACCAAGCCTACAGTGGTGTATACATTGCTCTGGTGCCAGCTCAAGTGTTTGACAATCTGGAAGACCCTGAGTAACACCGTAAAGCAAAGATTAGTTCCTATGTGTACAGAGTAAATATGAGGAATCCTCCTGCACCTAAAATTTATAATAAAATAAACAATATGTGAGAAGCTCCAACGTTTGTCTCAGCAGAGCAATGCCATTTGTGTCACCATGACTTAAATGGATGGATAGAGAGAAGTTGAACTGATTGCAATGGGCACAGCAATGTAAAAACTGGAGAGCACAGCAATGGTCCAAGGTGGTCTTCGTGGATTAATCAAGTTTGAAATTTGGAAGCCTTCACTGAATGTTTACTCATTGACTTCGTGGAGAACATATGAAGTCAGTACTGATCAACAATTCAGTTCAATCTGCCAAGAGGCATATTAGTTGTGGGTTGATCTGCAGCAAGACAATGATCCCAAACAGACTTCTAAATTGTGCCAATAGTAAATCAATAGAGGAAAGAAATTAGGGAAACTTAAGAATATGGTCTGGTGACGTCAGCCACCTCACTTAAATCCTATCGAATACTTACGGGATGAACTTGAGGGAGGGAGATTAAACACTAATGTCCCATTGAAAACAAGGTTATTAGAGATGGAGCACAAGCTCGGATTAGGGAAGGATGGGGAGGGAAGTCGACTATTCCCCATTCACAAGAACCATCATGACATTTGCCTGAAGCGATTTAGGGATATCACAGAAAACCTAAATCAAGATGGCTGGACATGGGTTTGAACTGTTGTCCTCCCGAATGCAAATCCAGTGTGCTAACCACTGCTCCACCTCACCCACTGGGATGAACACGGCAGGGAGATCAGAGAACTGAGGTCACCTAATGTTGAAAATCTATGGATTACAGATGCATGGGACTGTAATCTCTGCCAAAATATTATCTCCATAATGCCAACAGTCTGCACAGCTGTTCTTAGCACGAAGGGTACTTAATGACAGAGAGAGAAAATATTTGTATTGTTAGCCTATTTAGTTTGAAGAGTGTAGTTGTCAATTAAAATAAAGTGTACAGCTTTTTTCATAGGTGATCGAATAATTTTGACCTGTAGTATATACTTAGTAACAACAATAAACAGAAAATAAGCAAATATTGAGATCCTTGTCAAGGAAGGTGATTTATTTACTAAACTAGAAAGGTTACAATGAAATGCATACCATATACTCTGCTGAAAGAGGAAACTGCAACACCCTCAAAGAAATGGTCATTTTTGTCATATGATGTGACATCATTGTAATTCAGGTCAAATGAAACACGTGTCAGAGTGAAGGGTGTCCTGTGACATCACTACAATGCATACCACTCTCTGATGGCAATGCAGGTGTATATTCTGACACACATAGATGATCATAAAGGTGCCAAATGCCATCCTGTGATACATTGCCCCATAGCATCTGGAGCTGTTTGTTGGCACAATCTTTCATTAACTCATGATATATAGTGAAGTTTTTCTAAAGTTAAAAAGTGATTTTTACTGCTGAGTGTAATTTTTTTTTTCAAAATTTTATTCAGATTTTCAAAGTACGACAATAATTACTGCTAAATGGCCGATACACAGCTCAGTGGAGACAACATGGCGTGTAGAGACATTGTCAATAGTAGTTCAACTCTATGCATTGTTTGAATAACCGTTACATACAAGCTAAACATTGTAGAGACGAGTTTAAAAAAAAAAATCTTATTACTTTTTGCTATTGATACGGTCATGTCTCATAGAATGGATAACATAAACAGTTTGCCTACTGCAAGTTCCGTATCCCATGAAGCAGCATAGAATTAAATTACACTTGCTCAAACAAGTGAAACAGTAAATGAAATACAGAACCTAAATAATCCAGCTGTAGCAACCGACAGTAACATAGAGTTTCAAGATATGGAAAGTGAATCACAAGCAGTAAATTCTCACAATTTACTGGGGGCAGATAATGTTCAAACAGTAAATTTCTCACAATTTATCAGTGCAGTCATGCAACAATTTCAGCAGATGAATACAAGTTTACAGAACAATGACAAACAGTGTACGGAAAAATTTCAGGAAATAAACAAAAAACTTGACAGTAATGACGCTAAATTAACCAAAATTGGTACTGACTTGAACAAAAGGATCACTCAAATGGCCACCTAGTTTTCAAAACTAACAGTTTTAGCAGAACATAATGAAATCAATGTCAAATCTTTAAGTAGCACCTGATGACAAAAGTAGGAAAGTGCGTCACTGCTCATGATGACATCACGAGGCGTGTCACACAAGTAGAGACAGATTTAGAAACCATGGCCAAGACAGACAGATGTTTTTCTAAAATTAATGAAGAATTTCGAATGAATGAATGAAAATAAGCAAACTAATTACTTTGACACCACTTTGGCGAATTGTGCTTGGATGGGGATGAATAGGTGATGATCAGGACAGCACAACACCCAGTCTCTGAGTGGAGAAAATCTCTGATCCAGCTGGGAATCAAACCCGGGCCCTTAAGATTGACAGAATATCACACTGACCACTCAGCTACCATGGGCAGACAATGATTTAATAGAAACAAGCAGACTGCAAACTGACTTACTCAACAACCTTGGACACTGAAGCCGATAATCAGGCTACTTTGTTTATTACTTTTGGACATATAAATACATAGTATGGGATCCATTAAGTTTGTTTACTCAATCAATGAGAATCATCAGCTTAAGAAAGTAAAATAGCAACATAGTGTTCTCAGTAACTATTCCTTTTCTTTGCTCACCTATCATTTTGCAGCCTGTCTATTCCTTCCACCGTCTTCCCCGTCCCCATATATGCCTATCATGTACAATGCACTTAGCTTTCAGCTCATATTGACTCCACATGATTTTTTTTTCAGTAAATTGTGTCTTGCTGATTACCACATCTTCCATCGTTAAGCTCTCAGGTTTTCAAATCTCATCCAGTGCAGGCACCAAGGATCAGTCTTTCCTTCTCATCCTGTCTGGTAAGTCTCCTCCGACCTAGGGTTTTGGGCAACTTTTCCATAACTCTCTCCATTTCTCAAGTCTTGCCAGTCTTCTTTCTTTCCCTTCAAATCTGCTGCTAGAAGGAAGAGCCATTGGCTCAGAAAGCTTCCATATTTCTATATTCTTTACATATAGTTTCTGCTGCCACCAGTGTGGTGAGTAGATCATCTTATTTATCCAATTATACTGCAGCCATCTTCATGATAGTGCTGTCAACATGGCTGTGGATGAGGTCGTATTTGGTATGAGAGTCAGCTACCATCTGACATCGGTTTACGAGTACTCAACAAAAAGCTTGTGAGAATTCAATTCCGTACAGCAGGAACCAAAAGAAAATGGGTAGTTCATACCAGCACAAGACCATAAATGAAAAAGCTGTTATTAATAATCTGTGTCACTGACACTCTGTCTACAAGTATGTTAAGTAAGTTTCAATATACCATTTCACACTTAGTCTGCTATTAACACTATTTTACTCAACTCCAGTTGCTTGTGACAAATGGACTGATGCATCAAACAGGCTACAGTACATTTTATTAAATGATACATTATTATCTTTTTCGCAGTTTTGGGAAAATGGTGTACACTGACACTTAAGTAAAATGATAATCCGTGTGCATGCATAGAACTTTATTGCAGGTTTCCTAATACAAACTACTCTATCAATAATATATTGGACTGAGTGTAATGGAGCAGCTAGATGAGGCAAGCAAATAAATCTGTAACAGCTATGCTACATACAAAGAGTTTTTCCTTGTCTTTTATTGTTAGCCAAAATTAGCAGCAATGGCTTTGTGTACATGGTAACTCCATACTGTGACAAGCTTTGAGAGCACTTGCCTGCTAAAGGCAAAGGATCCGAGTTTGAGTCTCAGTTTTAATCTGCCAGGAAGTTTCACATCAGCACACACTCCACTGCAGAGTGAAAATTTCATTCTGTAAACATCTCCCACGCTGTGACAAGCCATGTCTTTGCTATATCCTTTCTTCCAGGAGTGCTAGTTCTGCAGCATTGCAGGACAGCTTCTGTGAAGTTTGGATGGTAGGAGATGAGGTACTGGAGGAAGTAAAGCTGTGAGGATGGGTCATGAGTCATGCTTAGGTAGCTCAGTTGGTAGAGCACTTTCCCACAGAAGGCAAAGGTACTGAGATAGAGTCTCAGTACAGCACACAGTTTTAAATCCGTGTACACTTTGCTGCAGAGTGAAAATTTCATTCTGGAAGCTTTGAGAGGTTGTGTGTTTGGGTGGGAAGGAGTGTTTTATGACTGTGAAACATGTATTGTGATTAGTTGGTTTATGAGCACAGAATAGAACTACTAAAACTAATAAGTTATTGGAGGTCATTTGTCACACTTTTTGTGGATTTTAGAAGCAGAGTGTTCAAGACTTTGCAATACAAATATTCCAAATGAATCTCTGAGATTGTATTTACAAGATGACTTGAAGTTCCCTCGATCCCATTCAGTAGCAGCAGACCTCTTCTGTGGCTGTGTGTTGGTTGGCCAAATATTTGACAAGTCACCTTACACATCAGTATAGCAACTGTGAATTGAAGTTCATCTGTGAGGAGAGATTGATCTGATTTCTCAGTATGAGAGAAACCTCAAATTGCCAAATTTTTCTATATGTGCTTAATTTTACTGGCTGTGCTCTGGATCTCCCAAGCTCTGACAGACAAAAATGCTCCTCAGAGAGCACATTTCCCCTTCCCTGGGCTATGTTTTACTCGGGCAACCATTGCTTCCCTTTCTGCTATACTCCTTGGAAAAAGTCATGCCTCGGTATTCGTATCTCTCTCCCGTGTCAGTGAGGCAGCTTCCTTTTAGCTCTCTTATGCTCTCTGTCACTCTGAAAAACATCAAGATGAACCACTGTCCAAAGGTCTTAAATCCCTAAACAAAATTTTTGTAAGAGTTATGTGTTTGGTGGCGTTTCAAAGGCCTAGCTGGGAGTTCACCTGTAAGATAGCAATCTCTGGCACGCATCCCAAAGCCAGATTTTCAGCATTTGGCAGTCAATTGCATCTTTCACAAACATTACTTCTCACTCCAACACATAAAATATTTGTGTGAGCGAACACTGCAGAATGTCTTGACTCTTTTCCATCTGCACGGTGGTGCCATTAGGGATCACAAAGACACTTACTGGGCCAGGCTGCCACAGTGAAAGTTTCCCCTCACCACCGCTTTCCAGACGAGCTCAGCCAGGTCCCCGACTGTTCCAGTGCCCAGCTCAGTCTGTGTCACTGGGTGAGCTTCCAAACATCCCCTTATTCCCAGCTAATGTACAAATCTGTTTTAAATTACTCTCTAAACTGACTATCACTCAGACATTTAATATCAATACCGTGCTTCATTCGTAATTAATTGCACAGCTCAAGGTGGACATCTACTATGAACTCACAAGAACTTGTGTATGTTGTATGACAGTGTTGAAAAGTTGTCATGTAACAATTATTATAGCTTCATAGTTAGGTCTCCATCATTTTATGGCCACAGAAAGAAAGTTCCTGTTTCAATTGAAATTTAAGCTTGGAATGTGAAATATTTTAAAATGTTGTGTAACTGCCCCATTCCATCACACAAGTCAGTTTAGGTGGTTGTTGGTCACAGTACATTCAGGATAGCAGACAGCTGGTCATACGTCATACCGTCATAGAGTACCATGCACGAACAGAGTGTAAGAAGATTTGCTAGCTGATTCTCAACGGAATGAAATATATGGTGGGAACCTGGTATCAGGATGACATACAAATGTACTAGCATATGGTTTAAGTTAAGTGATTAATAGCATACTGTTATGGGAAGCAAAAACAAAATTTTGACCACGATATTCCTTACTCCTCACATCAAGCTATGATGAAGTGGGCAAAGTTCTGTTGAAAGATGTAGCCAATTTTCACAAAGCCTGTAAATGTTGGTAAGTGAAGTATTCATTTGTTAGCGAGCAATTTAATCAAATACATTGGCACTGTAATAAAAAACTATGGTTCTGGGATTAGACATGTCTGTTATCCAGCTCGGCAGCCAAATTCTGAGCCCTGTAAGAAACCACGTGTGATTTTAACCGACGCACATCTCGATGAAACATTGTGAGTGAAGCTCTCTGTACTGTGCTGTGTGGGCAAGGTTCAATAAGGGTGCACGCAGCCCTTGTAAGGCCAACTGAGGAGCTACTCGACTGAGAAGTAGCTTTGCCATTGCCAAAAACTGACAATGGCTGGGACAGAGGTGTGCTGACCCCGTGCCCCTCCAGTGAATTTGGTTAGCTGAGGATGACACAGTTATCAGTCAGTACCATCACTGTTGAGACGTCTGATGCCTCTTCGCATAGATTGTTTTTTTTAGGTTCAAGTCATGGCTGAAATGTACTGATTGTATACAACAATTTTTTTATGGAAGAGTAAAATATATGATTATTAAGCTGTAGTTATAAAAGTGTGCTTGTAGCCCATCATATGTACAAAGACTCTCTAAAAGAAGGAGGCTAAAAGACTGACAGTATGCACAGGTTCCTAATATATCTAAACTTCAGCCAATGCTCAGTATTACTGTATTATTCAGCTTTTCTGTAAATTCACAATGGGGCACTGACTGGCTTGTAAATAAAGTTCAGAATTTCATAACGACAAAAATAAATATAGATCAACCCAGAGCACAATCTTTTTTAAATCTCATCTTCACAAGAAACAAGTAAAGCTGAGTTACACACTGGATCCAGATGTGGACAACAGCTAGTTATGTCTTTAGATTTTTCTGTTTTCTTCATAGATTAATTCTTAAATTCCATGAGTTTACACCTCTTAAATACAAGAAGTCTCACATTTTTGTAACTTTAAAGTGGAAATTCAGGCAGTGTGTAGCACAGTCGTCATTTCTCTTGAACGACTAACTACACTGCTAGGTTAGGCATGTGGACCATCAGTGTGGAGGCTGGCTGTCCGGCCACACCCACTCGTCTGTGAGTCACTCCTCCGACGGCATCTGAGCGAGCACACCGGAGGAGGGGTTCACTAGTTATTGGGACCACTAGTGTTGGACACATTAGGGAAATATTGTTCAGAGCCAGAAAGATAGCCAATATGCACTCATTAGGTCTGTCAATGAGCCTCATCCGAGATGGGGCACCTTTGCCTGTGGCTATCGAGCTTGCAGGGTGCAGTCATCTCCGAGGAGTGATCAGTTCTGACAGTGCCTTTTGCGAGGGTTCCGAGGTCATCCTCAGTTCATTCAGATGACTGCTGGCCTCTCATATGGAGTGCAAGAACAGCTCACGATTTGCAGCACAGTTTCCAGAGTTGACTGGGGTCCTAAGGTCTGGAGCCGAGTGGACAATCTCGGCCAGAGGCTTTGTTGAGTCTCCATTATTGGGTGGATAATTGTAGGACTCTCCTAGACAGGTCAGGGGTACACTACACAAAGGAAGCAGCTACTCAGTTAGGTAAGTACTTGCGGGGTGCACATGGTGGTTTTTAGGCTACATGGTAGTCTGAGATTCTCTGAAGAACACAAAGCAGTTGCCATACAGATAACAAAATCAGACAGCATTCAGAGTGAAGACACTTTGACAAATTTTATCAGTTAACTGTTGTAGTTTTTGCAACAAAATTCCCAAACTTATTTATTTATGGCTTATTTACCCTGACTAGGTTAGACGCTTCAGGCGCTAACTTATATATTACCAGAAACAATATTACACAGAAAACAAAATAATAATAAGTTAAGACACAACAAACTCAATGCTAATAATTTGGATTATTAATGAAAAGTACACCCCCACCCCATGAAACATGGTCCTTGCCATTGGTGGGGAGGCTTGCGTGCCTCAGCGATACAGATAGCCGTACTGTAGGAGCAACCACAACGGAGGGGTATCTGTTGAGAGGCCCGACAAACGTGTGGTTCCTGAAGAGGGGCAGCAGCCTTTTCAGTAGTTGCAGGGGCAACAGTCTGGATGATTGACTGATCTGGCCTTGAAACACTAATCAAAATGTCCCTGCTGTGCTGGTACTGCGAACGGTTGAAAGCAAGGGGAAACTACAGCCATAATTTTTCCTGAGGGCATGCAGCTTTACTGTATGGTTAAATGATGAAGGTGTCTTCTTGGGTAAAATATTCCGGAGGTAAAATAGTCCCCCATTAGGATCTCCAGGCGGGGACTACTCGAGGATGTCGTTATCAGGAGAAAGAAAACTGGCATTCTACGGATCGGAGTGTGTAATGTCAGATCCCTTATTCGGGCAGGTATGTTAGAAAATTTAAAAAGAAAAATGGATAGCTTAAAGTTAGATATAGTGAGAATTAATAAAGTTCGGTGGCAAGAGGGACAAGAATTTTGGTGAGTTGAATACAGGGTTATAAACAAAAAATCAAATAGGGGTAATGCAGGACTAGGTTTAATAATGAATAGGAAAATAGGAATGCGGGTAAGCTACCACAAGCAGCATAGTGAACGCATTATTGTGGCCAAGATAGATATGAAGCCCACACCTACTACAGTAGTACAAGTTTATATGCCAACTAGCTCTGCAGATGATGAAGAAATTGATGAAATGTATGATGAGCTAAAAGAAATTATTCAGGTAGTGAAGGGAGATGAAAATTTAATAGTCATGGGTGAATGGAATTCGGTAGGGAGAAAAGGGAGAGAAGGAAACGTAGTAGGTGAATATGGACTGGGGCTAAGAAATGAAAGAGGAAGCTGCCTGGTAGAATTTTGCACAGAGCACAACTTAATCATAGCTAACACTTGGTTTAAGAATCATGAAAGAAGGTTGTATACATGGAAGAACCCTGGAGATACTAAAAGGTATCAGATAGGTTATATAATGGTAAGACAGAGATTTAGGAACCAGGTTTTAAATTGTAAGACATTTCCAGGGGCAGATGTGGACTCTGACCACAATCTATTGGTTAGGACCTGTAGATTAAAACTGAAGAAACTGCAAAAAGGTGGGAATTTAAGGAGATGGGACCTGGACAAACTGAAAGAACCAGAGGTTGTACAGAGTTTCAGGGAGAGCATAAGGGAACAATTGACACCAATGGGGGAAGGAAATACAGTAGAAGGAGAATGTGTAGCATTGAGGGATGAAATAGTAAAGGCAGCAGAAGATCAAATATGTAAAAAGAAGAGGGCTAGTAGAAACCCTTGGGTAACAGAAGAAATATTGAATTTAACTGATGAAAGGAAAAAATATAAAAATGCTGGCAAAAAGGAATACAAACGTCTCAAAAATGTTATTGACAGGAAGTGCAAGATGGCTAGAGGACAAATGTAAGGCTGTAGGGGATGATCTCACTAGGGGTAAGATAGATACTGCCTACAGGAAAATTTGAGAGACGTTTGAAGAAAAGAGAACCACTAGTATGAACATCAAGAGCTCAGATGGAAACCAAGTTCTAACCAAAGAAGGGAAAGCAGAAAGGTGGAAGGAGTATATAGAGGGTCTATACAAGGCCAATGTACTTGAGGACAATATTATGGAAATGGAAGAGAATGTAGATGAAAATGAAATGGGAGATATGATACTGTGTGAAGAGTTTGACAGAGCACTGAAAGACCTGAGTCGAACCAAGGCCCCAGGAGTAGACAACATTCCATTAGAACTACTGACGGCCTTGGGAGAGCCAGTCCTGACAAAACTCTACCATCTGGTGAGCAAAATGTATGAGCCAGGCGAAATACCCTCAGACCTCAAGAAGAGTATAATAATCCCGATCCCAAAGAGAGCAATCGTTGACAGATGAGAAAATTACCAAACTATCAGTTTAATAAGTCACTGCTGCAAAATACTAATGTGTATTCTTTACAGACAAATGGAAAAACTTGTTGAAGCTGACCTTGGGGAAGGTCAGTTTGGATTCCGTAGAAATACTGGAACATGTGAGGCAATACTGACAGTCTGTAAGTATAAGTGTAGGATAATAGTCTGTGGAGATTTCAATTTGAATTTTCAGTTGTCCACTATCTGTAACTCATATGCAAATAATTTATTAAATTCATTTGGTCTTTATATTACAAGCACTGAAATAACAAGGCTTCATTATAAAGGTACTGGTACCTGTATTGACAATATATTTGTATCAAATGAGTTAATGCATCTGAAGTCAGAGGTAATTAAGACCTGGGTGTCTGGCCACTGACTCAGTGCACATGGTAGGAAAGAGTGTATGTGTGGTCAATTATGATAATCTAAATATGTTTAAGTCTAATATTGATAAAAGTTATTGGTTGCAAGTTTATCGAGAACATGCAATAGGTAGAAAGGTGGAAGAACTCATATCTACTCTTTCTGTATATGCTAAGATGTCGTTTCCCATTAAGGTACCAAATAATAAAAAGGCACTAAGAGTAAATAAGGTCAAGGGTGAAAAGGTGTTGGAGATCAAGAGGGAGTGTGATCAATATTATGACTGGTATAGAAGTACAGGTTCTCAAGTATTTAAAGACATGCTCACAGTGAAAAAGGAAAGATTAAGACAGGCCTTAAAGGAAGCTAGGTGTACGAAAAAATGAAGATATAATACTAACATCAGAAAATAATATCATTAACAGGAAAATGACTTCACAGGCTGAAGGCAGCAATCTGAATGCTGCACATTTAAATACATCCTTCACTGAGAAGGTGCAGGAAAAAGTAAAGGTGATTGGCACTTACAATATAGTCGCTGACCATAAATACTGCCTGAGAAACACCACAAAACCTGAAAGTACATTTAGCTTTAAATTGGTCAAGGTACAGGATGTTACCTATATACTGAGGAAAATGAAGAACAGTTTTAGTGATGATGTTTTGGTTTAATTTCAGCCATGTTAAATGTGATTCAGTTCAGCTGCCAGAATTGATAACACATGTAGTAAATACATGTATTTTGGAGGCTCAGTTCCCCAGGTCAGTAAAGTCACTCGAATACACAAAAAAGGCAGCCTCCAAAGTTGTCATAATTTTAGGCCTGTTTCAATTGTGCCAGTCTTGTCTAAAGTGATAGAAACTATATTAAATAATCAAATAGTAAAATACTTTGAAGGAAACTATATCTTCAGTGATAGTCAATTTGGCTTCAGATCAGCGTTAGGAACTGTTAAATCTGCCTTATCACTTTTAACACAGTGTGTGAAGCAACTAGAAAGCAAGCTAATGGTTCAGAATAAACTCTGTGATTTATGAAAAGCTTTTGACACTGTGTCTCATGAAATCTTATTGAACAAAGTGCAATTCTATGGCTTTACACGAAGTGCTCTGGAATTGATAAAATCTTATCTAAGTAATAGAGTGCAGAAGGTGGTTTTTAATGGTGCAGAATCAGATTACTTACTTGTGGGCATGTTCTGTACTTGGCCCAATTCTATTTATTATTTATATAAATGACTTATCATGTAACATAGTTGATCCATCAGCTAGGAGTTACTTATTTAAAGATGATCTTGCAGGCTGTATAACTTCAGAAACAGCACAGAAGGTCAAATATGAAGCAGACCAGTGCACTGTCAAAGTTGAAAACTGGCGTAAAGCTAATTCCCTTTGTGTCAACCCAAAAAAAAAAAAAAAAAAAAAAAAAAAAAAAAAAAAAAAAAAAAAAAAAAAATTCAAGACCTGTATGTATCGTGGAATAATAACACTGAACTTGAGCAGAGCTCAAATGCTGTTGATTTCCTAGGAATCTCAATTGATTCAAAAAGATTGGAAGCAGCATTAGCAAAGGAATATTTGCTCCAAGGAAGCTGTGTCTTTGTCTAAATGTGCCAGTACTTAAAGCAAAAGAAACCACTTTAATACACAGTCACATTTACTGTGGGGACATCAAAGCAAGGCAGTTAATGTCTTCAAACTACAAAAGAAGGCAATAAGACTGATATGTAGCTTGGCACCCAGAGCTCACTGTAGACCAAGCTTTAAAAAATTACAGATTATGACCCCACTGTCATTATTTATACCATAGTGTGTAATGCATACTAAGGAAAACTATCCGAAGTATCAACAGTATGACATGCGGCATAATTATAACACAAGAAACAAGCAAGACCTAGTTTCTTTCTGATGTAACTATAAAAAAACACAAAAGTGCTTTTTATGCAAGCCCATAAAATTTTTTAATACCATACCCCAACATATCACAGATCTTCCAATAAAAAAAAGTAAAAGAAATTCTTCTTGAACTCAACATTTATGAAACGGATGAATTTTCAAGGGAGGCAAAGAATATGGTATGACTACACTTTGTGATCAGTTTTTACATGCTTCTATATATGAGTAGGTCTGTAATTGGCTAAATTTAGTATACAATATCAATTTGTACCAGAAGTTTCTCTGTTTTGTAAGTTTTTGTGTAATACTGACTTTTGTAATGCCTCAGATGATCTCTGAGGTCTCTACAACAATAAAAATCAATCAATTGTAGACTTCCTTGAGAGTTTCATTTGCTTTCTCTGAGAGGAGTTCTCTTGTTTTCTCACTGACTATAATATTGCTGTCATCAGTGAAAAGAATTTTTTTCACCATGAGTAACACTACAGGGAAAGTCATTGATGTATACCTGGAATACTATTGGTCCTAATTTGATACCTTGCAGAAACCCCATATTAATGTATTTTTTGCCGGCCGTGGTGGCCGAGCAGTTCAGTCCGGAACCGCATGACTGCTACGGTCGCAGGTTCAAATCCTGCCTCAGGCATGGATGTGTGTAATGTGCTTACGTTTGTTCAGGTAAGTGTTTTACTAAATGTTTAGCTCTATTTGAAGTATGTGTTATCACTATTCTTTGTACCCTATCTGCTCGGTATTATCAAAACCAGTCCTTAGCTACCACTCTTATTCCTAATGCTTATAATTTATTTAATTGAATCTTGTGGTCAACTGCATCAAAGGACTTAGAAAGATCATAAAGGAACCCTCTGACAAACTCTTCTTTATCAAGAGCATCAAGTACAACTTTTGTGCATTCTATGAGAGCTGACTCCGTATTTTTGCCACATCAGAAACAAAACTGTGATTCACTTAAAAGATTGTATTTATTCAGGTAATTCATTAATCTGTTTTTCATAATTGCTTCTATTATTTTTGAGAATGGTGACAGCTGGTAATTTTTTGCATTACCTTTCTTAAACAAAGGCACAACTCTTGCCTGTTTTAACTGTTGTGGAAATGTCCCTGCTGTAAAGGATTCATTTATTATGTGTTTAATGGACCTTGTATAACCTCTATGCATTGTTTTAGTACACACATTGGTACTTCATATAAGCCTACTGACTTTTTAGTTTTTCAACAGTTTTACTGGCTTCATTATCTGTGATTTGAAGTAACATCATTGTATTTAGTGCAACATTTTTTACAGGGGTTATATTTGTTTTGGGGAATTCTTGTCGTAACTTCCCTGCCATACTTGAAAAATGCTCATTTACATAGTTTGATAAGTGTTGTGGCTTATTTATTACCTTATCCTCCTCCCTTAGCAATGTGTCATTCTGTCTGTCTTTCTTTGCCTCTCCCTGTTCCCATTCCCGTTTTTATAACATCCCAGACTGCTTTGCTTTTATTCCTTGCATTATATATTACTGTGTCATTAAACGACTTTTTTTGCAGCTATCAGCACCTTCCTATGGATCATTGTGACTCTTTTCCATAGAAGTGAGGTATTTAATTGTTTGGGAGGACTTCTTAATACCTGCTGTTATCCATCTACTTTTGTGTGGCGTTGATACAGACATGCATACTTTTGGAAATGCCTTTTTAAAGTTCAATTTAAATAATGTGGATTCTTATACACATTGGTTTCCCTATACACTTCATTCCAGCGTTTGTTTGCTAGTTCCTTTGAAAAACCTTTTATTTTCATTTCCGATGGATGTCATTTGTAGGCTTGTAGTTTATGGGATGATTTCATGTCTCATATTACTGTTGTTATTTGACAGAGATGGTCTGATAATCCAAGATCTTTTACAGCTACATCACATTTTTCCCTGTCCATATTTGTGGCAACATGGTCAATTACTGATGAAGTCATTGTAGTAACCCTTGTTGCACTATTGACCAATAGGGACAGGCCAAAACTTTGAAGTATATTTATGAAGGTGCTGCTGGATTCATTTATGATATTCATGTTGATTTTAATGTCCCCACACAGAATTGTGCTGAGCTTTGTACTTGAGACTTTATATAGAAATTCTGTTAATTTATTGAAAAACAGTGTCCACACTATCACTGGGAGATCTATACACACACAAAATTATTAATATCTTGGTGATATCAAGCCCTGTTAATTCAAACTGCTGGAGACACTCTTTAGGCAGGGGACCCTGTTGTCTGGATTTATCCTAAAAAAGACCTACTTCTCATACTGATAACAACAGGTATTTGACCATGTGTGGCCCAAGATCCACCCCCTATTCTTTCACAAATCAGCTGTACCAATCTTCCCTTGCCAGTCCTGTTTAGGTGTAGGCCACACCCAGTGAAACCCCATCTGTCGATAGTCCCGACGGGCACCAGAGAAATGTGAGCAAAGTTGGCTTCCCTCAGAGCAATCCCTAACCCCAAATTGATTTGCCTCACATCTCCTCCTCCCTATCTCTCTTGATGCTTATCAGTTCCTTCCTTGCTTCTTTCAACTGTGCCTCAAGGGCACAGATTTTCCTTTCCTGTACCCCAATCAAAATGTTCCTACTGCATACTCTGCAGTTCCAGGAGAGAGCCTCTTCTGTTCTCCCAAGATTCTCCCCCGCCTCTCCCTCCCCCAGTGAAAATATTTCCTACAAGATTAGCAACAAATCCCTCTACTCACAATGCTATAACAGCTTCCACATTTCTCACTCATGATCAGTTTCGAAAGAATAATTAAGTTTTAAATTTGTCCAGGACACGAGATTGGCTATATGTATGCAAAAATGACATGGAGGTCCTACATGCCATTGTTGTTGTTTTTGTACTGATTTAGAGATACAATGACAGAAGAATGAATTAGTAATTACTTTGCTTTTAGAGAATTTACTTTAGTGTTTGGTCAGGTTTTAAATTTATGCCTAGATCACCTCTAACTAGTGAACAATATGAAATGTGTTAGTTAAATACAATTTAAAAACTTTTAATTATACCATTATTGTAACAATAGACACTGATGAAACTAGTAGCTGTCTTTCTTAAACGAATTTTGCGCTATCAAGAAAACTTGAATAGAATTTTTTGTGTTTTGGAATGCAAAATTTCGCGTTATGTCACAATTATCGGGACTTCAGATTACACAAAGTTTTTTTTTTTCCAAGAATAATCTCTATGGGTCCGCAAATATTCAGTTTTGTGACAAAAATGGACACTACAGCAAATATACAAAACAAAGGAAATTTAAATTTGACATTATTTCCTCTCAAATAAGTTCTTTTAGTGGATGAAGGAAACACCTGTGATCTCACTCGCTGGACATCTTGTCTTCCTGTCTGTTTTAATGTTTGTTTACTTACAAGGCCTGTCACTGGGCGTGAAGGGTAAGCTTTTGGCTTAAAAAAGGTAGCTGGAGATTCCACACAGCACACCAGGTGTGAGATTAATTATGTAATATGCACTATACTGAAATGCCTTGTGAGACGTCTATAAATTCAAATATGCTCAATGTTACTTTCCTGTTTCAATACACAATGCCTGCATCCTGATTTAGTGTTTACTTATTAGATTACAGGACCTGTCACTGGGTGTGAGGGATAAGCTTTTGGCATACCATGGCAGCAAGAGCATCCAAACAGCACACCAGATATGCAATTGATTGTGTGTTATGCACAATACTGAAATGCCTTGTGAGTCATCCCTATATTCATATGCCCAATGTTGCTTTCCTCTTCCGATACACAATGCCTTACAGGACTGTCAGTGAATGAGTGTGTTGGAGGCTAGCTCTGTCCATCGCTGTGGCTGTCGGTTAGAGAGACCGACAGCTATGCAGGGGCCCAGGTGCAATTCCTGGCCAATTTGAGAATTTATCCTCTCAGAGGTTGGGTGCTGTGTTGTGCTTATCACCATTTTACCATTTCTTTAGATGCAAAAAAAAGCAGTATCAACTGATGTAGACTTGCAGTACGCAGCCGATTGCTCCTGCATACGATCTCCCGGCCAGAAATGCCATACTGTCATTTCATTTCACGCTAGGTATGAAACTGATTCTCTGATATGCACATTATTGAATTGTGAGTCATCTCTGAATTTGTATATGCTCAGTCGGTTTAATATTAATTTGCAGGGCTCTAGAGTAAGCAGTGTGTAGTTGTGTGCACTATGGTGCGTTGTCGTGACACCTAGCATGGCAATACAGAATGCGACTGTAACAGTGCCAACAGCACTGGGTAGTGTTGTCTACTTCACTGCATGAGAAATAGAGCTGTCACGATGGCCAGTCTGACCTCAGTACTACATGTTTGCATGTTGGCCAGTGGATACTTGGAGCAAATCCAGTAATACTCAGATATGAAGATTTGTTTATCTTTAACATCACAGAATCATGTTTCTATATCTGCTCCATCCCCATTCCCCAGTGGAAGGGGGTCCAATTATTTTGTGAGTTTGTGCACATGAGGCTGCTAGTAATTGGATCCTTTCTACTTTTCAAAACTGCATTAACTTTCCCGTGCTCATCCATCCCTGTCCTCAATCCTTCCCCTTCTTTACACCTCTGTTTCCTTGCTTACATTGGCCTGGCTATCTTTTTCTTGTTGCTATCCCTTACAGTATTATTCCTCTTGCTTTACAATTCCCTTTTTGGAATTTTTGGTCCCTCTTTGGGGATTGAACTACTCTAAATTTTGTCTCCATGGTGTGAGCCAGCTGTGGAACCATACATGAAGTCTTTGGTATGTGGGCTTACCACCTCTTCCATTTTTTACCTGAAGCCATTGTCCTTTTTGTGCTGTACAGCTAGCACAGTAGTCATTTCGTGTGCTTGCGGTGTTATGCACTCTTTTGATGGAGTCCTCTGAAAACAGGGATGACAGTTCTGATACACGAGCTGCTGCCTCCCTGTGTATGCCTAGGAGTAGTGGCTTGTCAGTTTGGATCATTGGAACTCCCAGCAACAGCCCCTATGCCATTGGCCCTTGGTGTGGCTGAGTAGTGCACAAGGGGAAAGCCTGTGATTGGTTTTGGTGCTATTAGGGTCTACACTTTGTGTATCAAACGTATCAGACTTAAAAAACCGGCCTTCTTTGGCTGACCTTTAGTCAGGAATGACTTTTCATGGTACCCCTTTTTAACTTACAACTATCCCCTCATGGGAGGAGGGTCAGACTCGCTTGCTTGGGGTCAAATCTTTTCCCCATTACCTGGTCTGCATCAAGACTGACAAGCACACCTTCCCACCATGAACCCATTGTTTTAGTAGAAACTATCAAAGACAAGTTTGGCAAACCATTACTCCTCACTAGCCTTTGAATATGCTTCAGGGTGTCTTTTTCATAGAGACCTCATCTTCCAAACCGGTGAAGTGTGGGCCAGTCTGGAGTGGCAAGGCATTCATTTTGTTCATCATATTCAGAAAGGCACTAAGGACAACCACACTGACAATGACCACTTTATTCTGGTCTTTGATGGGGACATCCCCCAGACAAGGTCAAGGTTATGGCTTATCACTGTGATGTATGTCCTGCCACTGCTAAAATGTTTTTGGTGTTTATGATTTGTACACATGTATTAATCCTGTATGCAATGAATGAGGATGCCCAGGTGTGCCTTTGTTCTACTGCCCACGTGTATTCATTGTCACAACTGTCGCTGGATTGTAAGAAGGAAAGAATATATTGGGGTATATGATCAGCTTCGCCTTGTGTCTACGAAAATCTACTATTGACTCTGTTACGTCCTTTCCCCTTATTCCAGTGATGCCTCACTCTTCTCTCCCTCTCCCCTGAACTTACATCTTCCTCCCCTCCAACTGTTGCTCCTTTCATCCACCAGAGAAGTGCCTCTTCTCTGGTGTCTGCTGCCATTAGGGCCTCCTCTCAGTCCAAGATTCTGCTGGTACATATTGGCCGTGGAACCGTCAGCTCTAGCATCCCCAAGGTTGCCTGATCTCTATTTATAGAACTAGCAGAAGCCTCTCTCTCCCCCCTTACCTCTCTGGCATCTAGCTTGTGTCCTCCTCTGCTTATGAAGGAGAAGAAGGAACATAAGTCCTGGGATGAGGACACTCCATTGCTGAGGAGGATGGCATTCCATAGGGTTCAGTGTTAAGTATCCTTTTCCTCATCACTATTAAAGGACTTGTGACCTCCGTCAAACTGTTGGTCACCCCTGCTCTGTATGTGGATGACTTCTGTGTCTGAGTTATTTAACACTTGGTGGCCTTTGTGAAGTGACAGTTCCAGGGTGCCATGTGGTATGCTTCTGCATGGACCTTCTCACACAGTTTTCAGTTTTCTCCTCTTAAATTGTGGGTGGTGCATTTCTGTCACCATATTGTGTTCGATACCTACTGGAGCTCTATCTCAAGACCCAATTTCTGATTGTGGTCCACCACTTCCATTTCTTGGGTCTTCGTTTTGACAAGACATTTACTTGTGTGTGTGTGTGGGGGGGGGGGGGGGGGTCATGGTTGCCAAATTTAGGGCTCAGTTGCTCCTTCCATACTGATCCTCTTGGATCAGGTCCGCCATTGTGGTATCAGTCTGATCATCAGTACCTTTTGCACTAGCCGTATTGTTTCCTGGTTGAAGCTGGGATTGTCCCCCCACTCACTGCCCTTTTGGTTCAACAGTCTAAGCTTCTTGTTTCCTATGCCATCACCATCTTCTCTTTCCCCACACATCCCTTCTATTTTATACTTTAGCAGCAGGAAATTGCTCACTCTTCAGGTGAGTTTAACAGTTGGGCTCCAGCTTGCTGCTCTTTGCCATGATTTTTATCTTCCCTCTTTGTCCTGTTCCCCATTCTCTCCAAAAACCTCCTCCCCCTTGGTTAGTTTCTTGATCCCAGATTCAGAGGGGTCTGTGTTTCATTGTTTGTTCTGCCAGCTTTTATGGGAGTTTCAGGCTGCTGTTGTGTTTTAATGCAATGACTCTAGGCTCTAAATCTGCTAATTGCAAGGAATGTGCCTTCTGCTGGCAAGTAACACCATCTCTTACCTGCCCCATGTTGCATGTGTACTGCATAGCTAATGACCATTTACCAGGCTCTTTAGTATGTTTAACAGTCCTCTCCCACCCACGTTATGTGCAGACTCAATAAGTGCCCTTGAGGCTATCAGACAGTGGTTTTCCCTCCCTCTTCTTGGTCTATGACATATAAGACCACCTTAACGATCTTGACCATGCTGGTTGTTCAGTTGACTTTCTTTGGGTTCCCACTCATGTGGGTATTCCAGGTAATGAGCTGCTTATCCTGTGGCTAGGGGGTGTAGCCCTTTTGTGTGACCTCTCTGGTGCTGGGTTTGCAGCCTCATGTCAAATTCCATTTTGCTCAGCCTTGAGCTGACTCTTGGAGGCCAACCCCCTGCCTAATAAACTTATTGCGATAAGGGGACTCTTGCCACATGGCCCACTGGGGATCTACCATCCTGTGCGAACTTCGTATTGGTCATACAAGGTTGAATCTAAGCCTCTTACTCCATAATGATCTGTACCCCCACATTTTACGAGACTCCCCTACCATTTGGCCTTTTGCACTAAATACACTCTTCCATTCTCCATTATCACAGATGGTAGCAAACAACCTTACATAGTTACATCTGTCTTTGGTTTTCATCATAAAAGTGGTTTGTTCCCTAGATTTAAGTACCTGAATTCTCTTCCACAATTGGAGGCCCTCAGTTTGGAAGGCCTTCATCATTGCTTTCATGCTGGTCAGGTTTTCCTCTCCATTTTGTGCTGTTTCATCACCACCCCCTCTTCTTGTGTCATCCCCCCCCCCCCCCCCCCCCCGGTGTTTTCCCCATTGTGTCGCAGTCATGGTATGAAGTGCGAACTGGGGTGGGTTAGCAGTGATTCCAGCACCATGTCACACATAGCACCATTGGGGTGTCTTATGATCTCCCCCTTCCTCCCTCCAGTTCTTTACTCTTCCTGCCACCCCAGTGTTCCATCTTCATTTGCCTGTTTTGCTTTGCCATCAACTAGATTGTGCTGTTGGTTTGCTGCTCCCACAGTCTCTGCCACTTTGGATCTTGGGACTAATGATGTCACTGTTTCGTTCCTCTCCTCATTCAGACAATCAATCAATATCTGCAGCCAGCAGGCAAGTAGTGAGACTTGGTATCTGCTCTGTTAGCATCTGTGTCAGGGTGTTATTAGCATTAATGACAAGTTTGAAATTATTACTTGTTTCCAAATATAAACAGCCACTTTTGTGCCCTGGTAAATTAGAACTACAAAATTATATGCCTAAATTTAGGAAATAATGACCAGCTAAAAACAGAATGTTCTGGAATATGAGTTATCTGTAACCAAATAACTTTTCAAAAAGGGGGATTTTTTTAGAAAGTAAAATTATACTGCAAATTGGAACCTAAAAGGCTTTCAGTTGAGTTATATTGCTAATTCAGAATTACTCATTCCTAATTCTAACTGCATGTGTTTATACTGATACTGAAATTATTATTTATTTTTTGGTAAATGAGTTACATTATCAGGAAAATTGATTGTGTACAATCAGATGTTAGTGTATTCCTTGCTACAATATGAAAATTTAACAGTTGTACTAGTGTTACCCATCTAGCTAGATCAAAAATAAATATATATTACAAGTTGATGATTGCAACTCACTCTGTTGTCATGTTGGGACGGTTATCAAATGTGTGGCCATCACCAGGAGTGCGCTGAGCCTCAGTCACAGTCATCACTGCGCAGCACGGCTTGGGAGGAGACTGACCCAGTGATGCCAGCATTCTAGGCTGCTGGCACAAGCCGCAGCAGTTTCTGGTGGTCCCACGTGTCAGCAGAACTGCCGCACTAGAGGCCAGTGAAGAAGGAAGGAATATTGACATCTGACATTCTGTCAACAGTGAGGCCGTCAGAGACAGAGCATAAGCTCTGGCTGTTTCAAGGATGGGGGAGAAAATCGGCCTTGGCCTTTCGAAGGAACCATCCCAGAATTTGCCTTGATTGATCTAGGGAAATAATGGGAAACCTAAAACTGGATGGCAGGACACGGAATAAAGCCATCATGTTCCTGAATGTGAGATCAACACACTAGCTAATGTGGTGTAAACCTTCATCCAGAAGTGTTCTCAGTTTCTTCTGTATCGGGAACTGTCATGAGTATGCAGCTTGAGGAATTTGTGTTCTTTGCTCAAAACAGTCTCCTCTGTAGTGCAAGTTTTCTCTTGTGACTCCTTTGTGGGCTAATGAAAGAGATGCCACTACTGGCATGAACAGCACCTACACTAGCCTTCAGTGAAGTTACCATTTTGTTGGCCAGCTAAACTTCAGTAACTGAAATACCAGAAACAATTTCTGCCAGTACCTCTGTGTCACAGGAACTGACTGGCTTCAGAATTTTCCTCTCCAACATTCATAAGTAGTACATCTGGTAATTCAGAAATTTCAAACGGTTTTTCTTCTGTACTCTCTACTTCATAAACATTATGTATATGCTTGCACGTATTTAACTTAATGCTATAATCAATACATGCATAGTAATATCTATGAATTCTTACTATACAGTCAGTGCACACTAATTTGGAGTTACAGTGGATAATATTTTCTTCCACAAGGCAAACTTCAAGTGATTTTGTGGCTGGTACTTTCCAACCCCTGCCTACCTTTCTAGTTGAGTCCTTATTCATCAAAATACTGGATTTGTGCTTATGGTGGATGTTTTCATTTTACTTGTTAGTTTTTCTTTCACAACGACAATGAGCCTGTCAAACAGATTTGCTGTTACAAGCAACGTGAATGCAAGTATACCTTTTTCCAAATGTTTCACCTGCTTTGCATTACCATGTAGAGGAAGTGGTGGTAATATGCCCCCCCCCCCCCTTAATATCTTAATAACATTTAGCTGAACTCTAGTGGTGACAGCTGGAACTAGTGTACTAGTATCCTCCCTGGCCTGGAGGAGCACTGGAAGCAGGTCAGTACAGTGGTTGAGTGACAGTGAGGTTATATTTTTCAAGCTCCTGTTCAAAACTTTGCGAGGTATGTGAATTTCACTTTATTAACATACCATTATTGGTTAATACTTAGATGCAAGCACCATGCATAAAACCTACAAAGTATTGGCAACAGTTTCAAATAGATTAAAGGTATGGTATTATTGCATTTTTAAGCTGTCTACACTAGTTTACAAGGTGTAAGTGACTGTAATGTGGACCCCAGGGTCCATATTATAAGCAGACCGTAAAATGTTTTTATTTCTGTTTTCAGATGCCTAGGACTAATCTGGCACCTAAATGAGCCCTTAAAAGGCAGGTGTGGGATAAAAGCAAAATGCGAGAGGCAGTGTCTGCTGTTATAGTAAAAATCATGGGAGTTAAAAAAGCAAGCATCGAAACATTATGCTGTCCCGAAAACAACTCTGCGCCAGTATGTGTATGAGGCTAATACCTGACAGATGTTGAAACTAAAAAGTTTGGAAGAAAACCAGCTGCCCTAGAAAGAGAACTAGTGGTTTACTTACAGTATATGGAGGCCAAATTATATGCTTTTACTAGTATGGATGTTAGAAAAATGGCCTACCAACTTGCAGTTGGGAATGGAATTGCAGCAAACTTCAGAAATGAAATTGCTGGAAGGGCTTGTCTTGACCACTTTCTTCGACGTCATCAAGATAAGCTTTCAATTAGAAAGCCAACTGGAACATCATATGCTCTAGCAAAACTCTTTTCGCATGAGAGAGTTAACTCATTCTACTACTTGCTATAAGCTGAATTCTGGAAACATAAGTATCCAGAAGATCGTGTATGGAACGTTTAGAAAACAGGCCTTAGTGTAGTTCAGACTGATACTGCAAGCAGAGGTAAATGCCAAATTTGTTCTCTGACTGCTGCTGAGTGTGGGTCTCTAGTAATGGTCATCTGTTTGCTGAGTGCAGGAGGTGTTTGTATTCCCAAGAACGGATGAGGGGGAAGACCATTGTTTCAACTGATTTGCTGTACAAAAAAGTGTTAGAAGTCATTATTAAAGATAAAAGAGGAAAAGAACTTTGCCAAAGACCCCCTAGTGAGATAAGCTTCTACATCCTTACATTTGTCCTCTAGCCATGTCTGCTTAGCCATTTTGCCCTTTCTGTCGATCTCATTTTTGAGACGTCTGTGTTCCTTGTTGGCTGCTTCATTTACTGCATTTTTATATTTTCTCCTTTCATCAATTAAATTCAATATCTCTTCTGTTATCCAAGGATTTCTAATAGCCCTCGTCTTTCTACCTATTTGATCCTCTGCTGCCTTCACTACTTCATCCTTCAAAGCTACCTTCTCTCCTACTGTATTTTCTTCCCTTGCCAAAGAAACACACTATATCATAGGATCCAACAGGTTTGCTTTCATGGAGCATCCACTGCCAAATATTCTCGCTGTTGTGAGTCTTAAGTGCACCCATAAATGTACGATCTAGCAGTTGCAGGACTAAAACAATTAGCCTCAATAACTTCGTCATTCTTGGGCGGCAGTTCATAGTTACAATTCGCTGAAACCAGCCAGCTTCATCACCCAACCTGTTGGCGTCGTCTTTTTTACCTGGTGTGCTAGGTGAAGGCAACTCCAATCGTTCAGCTCCACATACAATAACCTCTTTATCTGACGGCCTCTCAAGTCCGATGTCAGTTTTGTCTTCCGGGAGGAAATCTGCATCAGTGAATACGGACTGGTCCATGGGCCATACTCCAGTAGCTTTGAAACGTTTAATAGCAGATTTCATTGTTGCACTTTTGATGAAAAAAGCGTTGAAATTTGAAAGACCACCGAGGCCTGCACATCCCTCGGTCCATACGAGGAGTCAGTGGAGGGGAGAGGCGACAGGTATATATACCACACCGCCCGCTGCCATAGGACGTCAGTCAACAGGAGTAACCTGATGATGATGGCATGCTACGCCGTGACTGGAACACGATAGTGGGAAAAGGAAGAGAAGGAAATGTAGTAGGTGAATATGAATTGGGGTTAAGAAATGAAAGAGGAAGCCCCCTGGTAGAATTTTGCACAGAGCACAACTTAATCATAGCTAACACTTGGTTTCAGAATCATGAAAGGAGGTTGTATGCATGGAAGAACCCTGGAGATACTAAAAGGTATCAGATAGATTATATAATGGTAAGGCAGAGATTAAGGAACCAGGTTTTAAATTGTAAGACATTTGCAGGGGCAAATGTGGACTCTGACCACAATCTATTGGTTATGTCCTGTAGATTAAAACTGAAGAAACTGCAAACAGGTGGGAATTTAAGGACATGGGACCTGGATAAAGAGAAAGAACAAGAGGTTGTACAGAGTTTCAGTGAGACCATAAAGGAACAATAGACACTAATGGGGGAAAGAAATACAGTAGAAGAAGAATGGGTAGCTTTCAGAGATAAAATAGTGAAGGCAGCAGAGGATCAAATAGGTAAAAAGACGAGGGCTAGTAGAAATCCTTGGGTAACAGAAGAGATATTGAATCTAACTGATTGAAAGGAGAAAATATGAAAATAAAGTAAGTGAAGCAGGCAAAAAGGAATACAAACGTCTCAAAAATGAGATCGACAGGAAGTGCAAAATGGCTAAGCAGGAATGGCTAGAGGACAAATGTAAGGATGTAGAGGCTTGTCTCACCAGGGGTAAGATAGATACTGCCTACAGCTGCATGCCCGAGAGACCTTCAAGCACATTCATATTATATTAATATCCAGAAAAACTTGAATTTCTTATCATTACTGAATTTCAACACAGTCTAACATGTGTTGGACTGTGACGATACGGTAACAACTTTGATATAGCTTCCAGTTTGCGGAACTGGCGGCTGTTTAGGGGAGGCCCTTTGGCCCGGACTTGTTCTGGGTGAAATCCTGGCGCTAAGGGCACGTGTCGGTTATTCCATCGGCACTCGGACTGTTCATTCGAACGTAGAGCTTTGAGAATGCCGAGTTTCTATCGTCATAGCATGGAAAACGCACGCTGGGGAGTCTTTCCAAACGTGCAGAGCAATATCTAGCAAGACAGATATTCTGAAAGTGTGTTCGAACATTGACCAAAGAGATGGAAGAACGCCTTGTACGCCACATGCACGCCATCTTTCTTCAGTACAGACTCGCCATACACCATACTGGCTTTCAGTTGATGTTGGTTTCAAGGTATAGTCTGTCTGTAAACTCAAGAGCGAGCAGCGCTTTTGGTGGGGGAAGCGGCCTTTTCCGGGAGAACCCTGCCACTGGCCTACAAGGGCACCCAAAATCAGTTGCCTGTTACCTGTCTAGCGGCGTAGATCGGCGTGCAGTGGTGTACAATACGTCGTTTCTGTTCGTGAGATCTTTGTTGCCAGCATCAGTCAATTAACGTGGTGTAGGCCCTACTCACTGACATACTTCGGTATCTGGAAGTGCTGGATAACCGCGTTGCATTGCAAGAAAATTGCAGAAGACGAAGAGGAGCTATTTGCGGAGTACATTTCCCCACCATGTTCTAGTTCTGGGTGGAGATTTTAATTTGCCAGATACACCAGGTGACCAAGAAGTCAGTATAAATTTGAAAACTGAATAAATTACGGAATAATGTAGATAGGGAGGTACAAATTGACACACATGCTTGGAATGACATGGGATTTGATTAGAACCAAAAAAATACAAAAGTTAAAAAAAATGTCCGACAGATGGCGCTTCATCTGATCAGAATAGCATGACAAAGCAAAAATGATGTTCTTTACAGGAAATGCTCAATATGTCCACCATAATTCCTCAACAGTAATTGTAGTCGAGGAATAATGTTGTGAACAGCACTGTAAAGCATGTCCGGAGTATGTGGTGAGGCATTGGCGTTGGATGTTGTCTTTCAGCATCCCTAGAGATGTCGCTCGATCACGATACACTTGCGACTTCAGGTAACCCCAAAGCCAATAATCGCACGGACTGAGGTCTGGGGACCTGGGAGGCCAAGCGTGACGAAAGTGGCTGCTGAGCACACGGTCATCACCAAACGACGCGCATAAGAGATCTGTCCGACATTTTGTGAATTTCTTTTTTCTAATAAATCCCCATGTCATTCCAAGCATGTATCTCAATTTTTACCTCTCTATCTACATTATTCCATGGTTTATCACTTTTTACAATTTATACTGACACTTTGATCACCCATTAGACTGGGAGACTCAAACGTTTATAACAGGTGGCAGGCACAAAGAATCCAGTGAAATTTTTTTAAAGTGCTTTGTCTGAAAACTACCCTGAGCAGTTAAACAGAAAACCGACTCGTGGCGATAACATATTGGACCTTCTGGTGACAAACAGACCCGAAACAGTTAACGCAGAACAGGGAATCAGTGATCATAAAGAGGTTACTGCATCACTGATTTCAGCCGTAAGTAGAAATATTAAAAAAGGTAGGAAGATTTTTCTGTTTAGCAAACGTGACAAAAATCAGATTACAGAGCACCTGACGGCTCAACACAAAAGTTTTGGCTCAAGTACAGATAGTGTTGAGGATCAGTGGAAAAAGTTCAAAACCATCGTACAATATGCGTTAGATGAGTATGTGCCAGGCAAGATCGTAAGAAATGGAAAAGAGCCACCGTGGTACGACAACCGAGTTAAAAAACTACTGCGGAAGCAAAGGGAACTTCAGAGCAAACATAAACATAGCCAAAGCCTTGCAGACAAACAAAAATTACGCGAAGCGAAATGTAATGTGAGGAGGGCTACGCGAGAGGCATTCAATGAATTCGAAAGTAAAGTTCTATGTACTGATTGGCAGAAAATCCTAAGAAATTTTGGTCTTATGTCAAAGCAGTAGGTGGAGCAAAACAAAATGTTCAGACACTCTGTGCCCAAAATGGTACTGAAACAGACTGAAGGCCGAACTACTAAATGGCTGTTTCACAGAGGAAGACTGCACTGTAGTTCCTTCTCTACACTGTCGCACAGATGACAAAATAGTAGATGTCGAAAGAGACGGCAGAGGGATAGAGAAACAATTAAAATCGCTCAAAAGAGGGAAGGCCCCTGGACCTTATGGGATACCAGTTCGATTTTACACAGAGTACGCGAAGGAACTTGCCCCCTTCTTGCAGCGGTGTACCGTAGGTCTCTAGAAGAGTGAAGCGTTCCAAAGGATTGGAAAATGGCACAGGTCATCCCCGTTTTCAAGAAGGGACGTCGAACAGATGTGCAGAACTATAGACCTATATCTCTAACGTCGATTAGTTGTAGAATTTTGGAACACGTATTATGTTCGAGTATAATGTCTTTTCTGGAGACTAGAAATCTACTCTGTAGGAATCAGCATGGGTTTCGAAAAAGACGGTCGTGTGAAACCCAGCTCGCGCTATTCGTCCACGAGACTCAGAGGGCCTTAGACACGGGTTCACAGGTAGATGCCGTGTTTCTTGACTTCCACAAGGCGTTTGACACAGTTCCCCACAGTCGTTTAATGAACAAAGTAAGAGCATACGGACTATCAGATCAGTTGTGTGCTTGGATTGAGGAGTTCCTAGATAACAGAACGCAGTAAGAGTGATTTCAGGTGTGCCGCAGGGGAGTGTCATAACACCGTTGCTATTCACAATATTCATAAGTGACCTGGTGGATGACATCGGAAGTTCTCTGAGGCTTTTTGCAGATGATGCTGTGGTGTATCGAGAGGTTGCAACAATGGAAAATTCTACTGAAATGCAGGAGGATCTGCAGCGAATTGACGCATGGTGCACGGAATTGCAATTGAATCTCAATGTAGACAAGTGTAATGTGATGCGAATACATAGAAAGATAGGTCCCTTATCATTTAGCTACAAAATAGCAGGTCAGCAACTGGAAGCAGTTAATTCCATAAATTAACTGGGAGTACGCATTAGGAGTGATTTAAAATGGAATGATCATATAAAGTTGATCGTCGGTAAAGCAGATGCCAGACTGAGATTCATTGGAAGAATCCTAAGGAAATGCAATCCGACAACAAAGGAAGTAGGTTACAGTACGCTTGTTCGCCCACTGCTTCAATACTGCTCAGCAGTGTGGGATCCGCACCAGATAGGGTTGATAGAAGAGATAGAGAAGATCCACCGGAGAGCCGCGCGCTTCGTTACAGGACGATTTAGTAATCGCGAAAGCGTTACAGAGATGACAGATAAACTCGAAGACTCTGCAGGAGAGACGCTCAGTAGCTCGGTACGGGCTTTTGTTAAAGTTTCGAGAACATACCTTCACCGAAGAGTCAAGCAGTATATTGCTCCCTCCTACGTATGTCTCGCGAAGAGACATGAGGATAAAATCAGAGAGATTAGAGGCCACACAGAGGCATACCGACAATCCTTCTTTCCACGAACAATACGAGACTGGAATAGAAGGGACAACTGATAGAGGTACTCAAGTTACCCTCCGCCACACACCGTCAGGTAGCTTGCGGAGTATGGATGTAGATGTAGATATAACGAGCGTTCGATCGTCTGTAATGTTATGTTACAGCGTGTGTTATGGAGGTGACACGAAAAGAACTGTTACCCGTTCCAAGCAAAGGGCTCCAATTTATGCAAACGTCTGTCACGCCTAAGGAAGGAACGCAAAAATAAACCGCGTGGTTTACAGGGATCGCCACGAAGGAAAACTAGTAATTTTGGGAGGAAACCCGTCGTCGTAGACAATTTCATAAAATCGATCCTTCCACAAACGATGGAGGACTTTTACTTAAACCAAAAAGTAGTGCCGACATTACAGAAACTACATATTGCCGTGAAACAAAAAAATCCAATTTTACTCGTAACAGGCTCGCCAAAAGGAATATTTACCTTTTCTAAAGTTCCATACTCTTTATTCTTAAAACAAAATGTAAGAAAGATTCTATAATCTGTTTTTACACTAAACAAATAATCGTTTATGCTACCAAAACACATGTATCCTTTTTGACAGCTGACAATAGAGCAAATAGCCAATGCGTATAACATTGTCCACATAGTTTTCACGTACGTTTACGAAGGCAGTGACAAAAAATGTAGTGCAAATCGGACTAGTACAACACAAGAAATTGTAAATTTCTTGTTACTTTTTAAACACTCATCGTGTTGCAAGACCTGTTAAGTTTCAACGCAATCCTTCAAAGAAAACTTCTATCCTTTACTAGAAACACAAAGTGAGAATAATTCTTAAATTCTACAGATTCATTGCGCTTTATGGGGTAGCAGTAGAGGAACGTACATCCACATGAACAGGCATTCGGTTCCATGTTTGTAGTAAAATCCCGACTTACGTTCATATGTTAATATTATTTACTCTATAGCGTTATGTTTCGGAAGAAGCTATCGTCTTTTATATTCTTTACGGTACTAAAACACTTGTCTAAAAATTAACGCTGCCGGGCCGTGTATGCAGACGGCGTCGCCGCCGATTTAAAGCAGGGCGGTACTGCGTCGTGAGACAGCCTGTGGAGGCGCCCCGTGACGTGGCTGGGTAGCCAGAGAGGGGACAGACTGTAAACGGGCACAGTGAGGATCCATAAGAGACGCATTGTCCTTGATACAATCTGTCATATTTCAGTGTCAGTTAATAACGTATCTACCATTAAAACTTTGAGTAGACGGTCAGATTCAATATATGGCCATTCGACAGTCACAGTCGGTAGAGCGAAATGATGAGGTAGCTGGTAATGTGATTCTTGTTTGCGCCTCAGTGGATCCGAATATTTTTATTACTAGTCTTCGCTTTTTCTGTTAGGATCTGATACTTTCTTTTCAGTGCAATAAATGTATATTCTCTAATATTCGATGTTATATATGTACGTTCCATCTGAGGATGGAGTTTGTTCGAATGGTTTAATCTACAAGACAGATTGCACTACATGCAGTAAGATATAACAAGAAAGTGTAAAATAAGTTTTTTTATTTCACATGTTGTGAAGATTCTGCTGCTGAATAGGAACAAATATAAAGTAAGACTTTGAATCGCGCTATTTGTTACGGAACTTTTATAAGCTGATGTCCTTTCTGACTGGACTTGACACTTCTCTTTCTGCCTTATAACATGTCCGTGGACACTACACGCAGAACAACGTGACTCTCACGTGGACAAGACAAGAAAGGCGCGTTTTAATAGCGCTAGCTTAAGAATTTTACACCCATCCATTTTGTAAAGTGGGTGATAGAGAGAAACGTGTGACGAGGGCCTCCCGACCGCTCGCCTGGTGCAGTTCTTTCGACTTGACGCCACTTCGGCGACTTGCGCGTCGTTGGAGATGAAATGATAACGATTAGGACAACACGACACCCAGTCCCTGAGCAGAGAAAATCTCCAACCCAGCCAGGAATCGAACCCGGGCCCTTAGGATTGACAGTCTGTCACGCTGACCACTCAGCTACCGGGGGCGGACAACCGGGTGGTGTGTGACCCAGATGCTGCCGCTGCGATCGCGTGTACCACATTGACACGCACATGCTGTATGCACAAGTTAGGGCGTTCGGCGGCACTTTCAACTTGGTGCGCTCAAGACTGACGTTCACAACACCGTCCGTGTAGTGGCGGCATTACACTTTCCTAAAACAGTGCACGGAGATCGGCGCAAATACTGTTGAGTGGTACTTAAGATAGGGAAATAAATTAGTGAAATCAAAGTGAAGTAGAAATTAAAAAATAAATGAGAAACTTCGTTTAGCTTAGAAGAGTTACACTCTGGCAAACAGCGGGCAGAGCAGAAGAGGCAATGACCGCGAAGTCAGCACATTCAGGAGAAGCCATCGTCCTCCCCAACGTAAGCAGAAATTGTCGATTCAGCCGTCAGGGCATCGCCCGTCCGGCTCACGTGTTTCTCAATTGTCACACGAGATCAAAGGCCATCGCCTACATTCCGAGAGCCAATGACCGACGTTAAGAAGATTCTTCGCGAAGATTTTCGACGTGACAGAAGAGGCAACGACAGCGATGTTGTTCACCTCCTACCAACCGGTCCCTTCTTCTAGTCAAGTTGTCCCACAAACTTCGTTCTCCCCAATTCTATTCAATACCTCCTCTAGTTATGTAATCTACCCATCTAATCTTCAGCATTCTTCTGTAGCACCACATTTCTAAAGCTTCAATTCTCTTCTTGTCCAAACTCATCCTTGTCCATGATTCACTTCCATACATGGCTACACTTCATACAAATACTTTCAGAAATGAGTTCCTGACACACAAATCTATACTCGATGTTAACAAATTTTTCTTCTTCAGAAACACTTTTCTTGTCATTGCCAGTCTACATTTTATATCCTCTCTACTTCTGCCGTCATCAGTTATTTTGCTCCCCAAATAGCAAAACTCTTTTACTACTTTAAGTGTCTCATTTCCTAATCTAATTCCATCAGCATCACCCGACTTAATTCGACTACATTCCATTATCCTCGTTTTGCTTTTATTGATGTTCATCTTATATCATCCTTTCAGGACACTCCATTCTGTTCAGCTGCTCTTCCAGGTTCTTTGCTGTCTCTGACAAAATTCCAACGTCATCGGCGAACCTCAAGGTTTTAATTTCTTCTCCATGGATTTTGATTCCTTCTCCGAATTTTTCTTTTGTTTCCTTTACTGCTTCCTCAATAAACAGATTGAATGACATAGGGGAGAGGCTACAACCCTGTCTCACTCCCTTCCCAACCACTGCTTCCCTTTCATGTCCCTCGACTCTAATAACTGCCATCTGCTTTCTGTACAAATTGTAAATAGCCTTTCGCTCCCTGTATTTTACCCCTGCCACCTTCAGATTTTGAAAGAGTATTCCAGTCAACATTGTCAAAAGCTTTCTCTAAGTCCATAAATGCTAGAAACGAAGGTTTGCTTTCCCTTAATCTATTTTCTAAGATAAGTCGTAGGGACAGTATTGCCTTAACGTGTTCCAGTATTTCTACAGAATCCTAACTGGTCTTCCCAGAGATCGGCTTCTACTAGTTTTTCCATTCGTCTGTAAAGAATTCGCCTTAGTATTTTGCACCCATGACTTACTAAACAAATAGTTCGGTAATTTTCACATCTGTCAACACCTTTGTTTGAGATTGGAATTATTATATTTATCATTAAGTCTGACGGTATTTCGCCTTTCTCATACATCTTTGTCAGGACTGGCTCTCCCAAGGCTGTCAGTAGTTCTAATGGAATGATGGCTACTCCCGGGCCTTGTTTCGACTAAGGTCTTTCAGTGCTCTGTCAAACTCTTCACGCAGTAGGTCATCTCCCAATTCAACTTCTTCTACATCCTCTTCCATTTCCATTATATTGTCCTCAAGTACATTGCCCTCGTATAGATCCTCTATATACTCCTTCCACCTTTCTGCTTTCCCATCTTTGCTTATAACATCTGAGCTCTTGATATGCATACAAGTGAATCTCTTTTCTCCAAAGGTCTCTTTAGTTTTCCTGTAGGCATTATCTATCTCCCTAGTGATATGCGCCTCTACATCCTTACATTTGTCCTCTAGCCATCCCTGCTTAGCCATTTTGCACTTCCTGTCAATCTCATTTTTGAGACGTTTGTATTCCTTTTTGCCTGCTTCATTTCCTGCATTTTTGTATTTTCTCCTTTCATCAAATAAATTCAATGTATCTTCTGTTACCCAAGGATTTCTACTAGCCCTCGTCTTTTTACCTACTTGATCCTCTGCTGCCTTCACCATTTCATGCCTCAAAGCTACCCATTCTTCTTCTACTGTTTTACTTCCCCCATTCCTGTCAAACTTCTGATTCTGTCAGTTCATCCAGGACCCATCTCCTTGAATTCCCACCTTTTTCTAGTTTCTTCAGTTTTAATCTACACTTCACAACCAATAGATTGTGGTCAGAGTCCACATCTGCCCCTGGAAATGTCTTACTATTTAAAACCTGTTCCCTAAATCTCTGTTTTACCATTATATAATCTGAAATACTGCAGTATCTCCAGGTCTCTTACACATATACAACCTTCTTTCATGATTCTTGAACCAAGTGTTAGCTATGATTAAGTTATGCTCTGTGTAAAAACTTACCAGGCAGCTTGCTCTTTCATTTCTTACCCCCGTTCCATATTCACCTACTACGTTTCCTTTTCTTCCTTTTTCTACTATCGAATTCCAGTGACTATTAAACTTTCATCTGCCTTCACTACCTGAATAATTTCTTTTATCTCATAACAAATTTTATCAATTTCTTCGTCATCTGCGGACTGCTTTTAATACTGTGTTAGGCGTGGGCTTCGTGTCTATCTTGGCCACAATAATGCGTTCACTATGCTGTTTGTAGTAGCTTACCCGCATTCCTAATTTTTTAAATTAATTGTTAGACCTACTCACGCATTTGCTTCATATTAGCCTTCCTAATACTTAAATCTATATTCGGTGTTAACAATGACGCCGTGGACAGACTATCATGAAATTACAGACCGTCGAGAAAGTCACGAATATAACCGACAAGCAAATGGGTCCTTCACAGGAAAAGGTTTTTCGCCAGAAAACGCGGAAAACTGAAACCTACAAATGAGTAAAAAGTATATATTCAGTGACAAAAAATAAGTGTACGTACACAACATACACCACAACAGTCTGGGATATCTGTATTTCGTAACACAGTTTTTGTTATTGTATCTTGCAGCTTTAAAAAAAAATTTAGTGAAAGATTTTAAAAGGACCGAAAGAATGTTTTGGGCTACGCTACAGATCGTTCTGTTAGCACAGTCTTTACTTCGCAACCACTTTCGTTGACTTCGGTAACTCTCAACCAAAATCTCCAACCTAACCGAGGCAATGCGCTACGATACAGCCACCAAGATCATGACAAGAGAATGGGCTACATTACACTTGAAGTAATTTTATATAGATAAGGATCTCAATGACCTGTGTACTAATATGAAAAATCTCCGAACTACGCTCCTCAAATAGTCCGCTATCTTCACCTGACCTTTTTACTCTTACTATTTCAGAACTAAAAACCAAATTGACAGAAAATTTGGCTACCAGTCACAAAACAAGAAAAATAAAAATGATAAAAGTGAGAAGGTGCAACAGGTTAGCAATAATCAAAAACAGAAGATTCTACAGAAAATAAAATTGAGAAAGGAAATTATTAATATTAGCGACCGTTTAGGAACTCAAGGCTACGGAAAGGATAAAACCACATATCGAATAATTGGTGGGAGAGTTGGTGTGTTTTAAGATTAAATCGAAACAAGAACTAGAGAAAAATATATCGAAGCTACGCCTATATTACGAAAAATTGCTAAATCTCGAGACAAATTGCGTCCTTCTTTATTGGATGAAGTGTTTGTGCCCCTAGTACAGATAAAACAGTATCTGCAGCATCAACAGAAACTTCGGATATGTGTTTCATATTTCATCCAAGCCTGCAGTCTATAAATAAACAAAAAATCATTATATGGAAATTACCTACGAAGAAGTTCTTGGTAAAGAAACACAGGATACAAATACGTATGTAGGCTTAATATGCAACTCAACTGTGTTTAAAAATAGCTATAGTTGCCTTGGACTAACGACGAGTTAATATCAATGTAACCTGTGCAGCCTGTACGCTTTCCGAAGCTGTTATCCATGAAAGAGCTAGACGACGTTTCGTGAACAAAATACAATTCAAGACGGAAACAATTAATAAAATTATGTGGCCATGGTCACTGATTTAAGTCAATGGGCACTGATGAAAATCTGGGCCAGACCAGGATTAGCACCCGAGTCCCCTGGTTACTAGGGAGAGGCAATGATCACTGTGTCCGAATTACGCAGTGCGCAACCTAATTGCACGAACTGCCCGAGCATGCAGTCCGTCAGATCCAAACTCTCAATTTCTCCACAGATTGCTAATGCAGTGCTCCTTGAACATTAACCTCCTCACCTTAACTATACAGCATATGTCAAAAAAACAGACACCGAATATATACAAACTTGGCCTTACGAAGATTGCAGACACACGTCGCACTTCAAAGAATTAACTAATACGTTGCATTGTTTACTATGGACCACGAATCAAGTAACGTAAAAAAAAGCTCTGCGGCTATTGAGATCATGATTCAGAGTTAAAAAAAAACGAAGCTGCCTATACATTGTAATTGCTGCCGAAAGAGGAGAACCATTATTTTCTTACAAACGGAAATATAGTTAAAATTATGCTTCTAATTCGGCTAGTTTCGGCGGTTACTAAAAATTGTAGTGAAAGTTACGTAGTGGACTCTCCCCTCCCCAACCAGAAACGTAGTTTTCGTGGCTGTTGTGAGACTTTTGTACACAGCTAGAGAAAGTGTGTTAAATATGGCGCGGACGGAAACACTAGGCTACGCTACAGGGCAATCTGCTCGCACAACGTTTACTCGGCACTCATAATCGTTGCCATAAACAACTCTCAATCGAATTACCCCCTTCCAACCGAGCTTAGATCTCGGGCTACACTACCCATCGGCCTGTCATCAATCACAACCAAAATTTCATTGAGGTGTGTGTGTGTGTGGGGGGGGGGGGGGGGATTTCCTGTATCTCTCTCTCTCTAGGCAAAACTGTCAGTTATAGTAGATTGATTGTCAGTCTCGACTACAAGATTTACTAATGATAAACACTTTTGAGACGGCTCATAATTTTAGAATAGTCCTCTTCGTCTTACTTGGCATAAATTGTTCGCTGGCGTCCCAGCAGCTAGCTCTCTCAGTGTCTGCTTCTGCCATCGCACCACGCCAGTCTGTTGTTGTCATAGCAGGCCGAACGCACCGCACATCCGACACTTTCGGAACCACTCACTGGCCAGTTAGCAACTGAGCCGAGCAGTGTTTACATCGTGAAAGGAAAACTATGCAAAGATGTACACTCAAATGGCAAGACTGAGTAGCACACTCACAGTAATATCTGTGGAATGTCCATCGAGACGCGCAGAACGAAATACATCTCGCGAAGGTACAGCGTCTCCGAAAAAAATCTCCGGCGTTACGGCCACCTTCTCAATTAAATGAGCAATAAATGGTACATTTGGAATTTTTTTAAAGAAAATGAAAATATATTCGAAGGATCTGTTTGGGAATTACGAGTGATCATACTATGAGCTTTATTTTAGATTTTCAGTAAAAAAAAGAACAAAGTGGCGCCCGTAATTATGATTGGATCAAGGGCCTGCGAGTCTGAAGTACGCAGACTGTGTTCAGTATGGCCCCTCAGTTGATACTAAATTACTTCTCTGAAATTAAAATTGGGTAATATCAGTCGATATTACATAAAATTTATGGGAGCGCATACCTGACCGCAACGAAACAACCTTAAATTTAACGATACAGTGCTAATTTGAACTTTGAGTTCGATTTTTGGGGGTTTGTTTCACTCCTTATGCCTACACAAAACTTTGTTAATTTTAACAAATGTCATATTATAGCTATAGGCTCCTAAGAAAAGTATTTACTTTTCAGGGTCAGAGGTAGAAGTTAAGAGATTGAACCACTTTTAGTTTATGCTACATGCCGTTTGGAGAAAATCGTTTCTCGAAAAAAAAAAAAAAATAATAATAAAGATTCAAACTTTAAGGAAAACTTTCAGTTATATTATTACTTCGATTTGCATGAACTGAGTGTTACATACATATTTTCATTGTCGCTGAACACGGATCTGAAGCCAGATTTTCAATATTCAAAACGGCTAATCCAATACGGAGGGCACAGGATTATGTTTTGACCATTTTTACCAAAAATGCATTTTCGTTATTAACGTTTAGTCTGCAGTTCAAGGAGTACTTATCAACCCTTCCTCTAGCTAAAATTGTTCCTAGACAGGAACTCCCTGTTCTTGGCAGGAAAAGCCGATCTGCGTAACCTGGATATGCAGCACTCGTTATTCGTCAGTATTTTCGCCGAGTATGTATGCATGCGTTCTGCAGTATGAATCATTTTGAGCACGAGCGACACGGGACGAGTTTTCATCTACATCTACATGGATACTCTGCAAATCACATTTAAGTGCCTGGCAGAAGGTTCATCGAATTACCTTCACAATTGATAACTAATTGAAACCCTCAGATGCCGACAGGTGTTGTTGAATGAAAACGTCTGGTCAATGGTAGCCTTGCAATTGCCTTGTCACAATACGCCCGTCGCTACCCTTGATGAACTGTGGTATTATGTTGAAACTGCATGGGTAGCTGCACCTGTACACGCCATCCGAGCTCTGTTTGACTCAATGCCCAGGCGTATCAAGGCCTTTATTACGGCCAAACGTGGTTGTTGTGGGTACTGATTTCTCTGGATCCATGTCCCAAATTGCGTGAAAATGTAATCACAAGTCAGTTCTTGTATAATATATTTGTCCAATGAACACCCGTTTATCATCTGCATTCTTCTTGGTGTAGCAATTTTAATGGCCAGTAGTGTATAAGAACAGTAATAGGAGGGACCTGCAAAATTACAGTCCAATATCGTTAACTTCCATTTGCTGCAGAATTCTTGAACATACAGCGACGGAAAAAATCGCAACACCACAAGCTGTTGTGCGAGATAAACGAAAGT
Organism: Schistocerca gregaria; assembly: GCF_023897955.1. Lineage (NCBI taxonomy): Eukaryota > Metazoa > Arthropoda > Insecta > Orthoptera > Acrididae > Schistocerca > Schistocerca gregaria. The sequence goes on along the minus strand of NW_026062194.1, from coordinate 116,643 downwards.
TGGTAGGCGTGTTTCAACATTTGAAAAATAGTGTCTGTTTAAATTTCGCGCCAGTCGCATAAGAATGGTGTTAGTAGGGGCACTGTGAGGGTGCAGATCAGGTCTGCTGTAAATACACGCCGTGGCGGTTGTGAGCGTTAGTTACCTTCTAGATTGGACGTGGTGGTTTGATATTAGCCAAGAATGCCTTTGAGGAGACAGAGACGCTACTACGATCATCTTACTGAGTTTGAACGAGGTCGTGTAATAGGGCCACGAGAAGCTGGCTGTTCCTCCAGCGATATCGCAGGAAGACTTGGCAGAAATGTAGCACTGTACACGATTACTGGCAGCGGTGACCGCGAGAATGTACGGTTGCAAAAAGCCCGGGCTCCGACCAGTCGTGTGGCGCTACCAAGAGGGAAGGCAGTCGTGTCTGGCGTACGGCTCTGGCGCATCACATTTCTTCTGCAGCAGCAATTGAAACAGCAGTCGGCGACATAACGAAATGTTAAAAATCGAGGAACAGCCCCGAGCCAGGCGCCCATTGCATGCGTTTCACTGACCCCCTAACCATCGACATTTGGGACACAAACTGACATCGCACACCTTCACAACACAATGCGTGCCCGTTTCAATGCTTGCATTCAACATTCTGATCGTTACATCTGTTATTAACTTACCAGCATGTCACTTTTGCAACCGCTTATTTCGCGCTTACATTGCCCTGTGATGCTGCAATGTTAATCACTTAAATATGCTTCATAGACAGACGTATTCCCGAAATTTCATTACTCTACATGATTTTTTGTTCGTTTGTTGCTGTGATTGTTTTTTATCGCCAGTTCATTTGTCCAGTCGCGGAAGCCGTCAGGCTCTGATGCCACCCTGCAACACACCTCTGCCAGGCAGGCTGCATAGCCCCTGTAAATCAGTAACTGCACAGTCCAGCGAGCTAAGAAAGTTGCAGCTCTGTCCGCAGAGGTCCTTCGTGTACACGAGACACTAGAACAGGTGGTGCACGCATCCGCGACAGGGTCACTGCTGCTATGGACCTTCTGCTGCATCCACCGTGATACGTGGGGCCACTTGAGTGTAAGTGTGCCTCCCGGGCAGTCCCGTCGTAGCCGACAATTGGTGCCCGCCGCTACAAACCCGCCATCGCCTCTGACTGCACGCCGCCTTCGCTTCTAGTGGACAGTGTTAACTATACAGACGGCGCTTATATGAAATCGGCAAAAAATCACATACACCATTTAAAGAATATTATGTTTTTGAAGAAAACTACAGAGTCACAAATTCCCTTTAACTAACAACTAAATTAAAACTTTTCCATTCCTGATGACGGTAATTTCGTATCCTTTAACGTAGTTAATTTACTTACTAACATTCACATTTATGAGACTATTAAAATTACTGATGAGAATCTTCTCCAACACAAAAACCTAATACACAACAAATTGAAGATGTCATTAGGTTATTACTTCTGCTACTCTACTATAACTATTTCCAGTTTAACGCAGAAATTATTTTTACGACCGGAAGCCTTTGACGTACCCATTTGTATAACAAGTATGCTTGCTAACAGTTTTGTTAAACATCACAAAAGGCAGTACTTTAAAAAATTGGTGTGACCTGACCAATTTTCCAGTCTTTAGGTACGGATCTTTCTGTGAGCGGTTGTATATAATTGCTAAATATGGAGCTATTGTATCAGCACACTCAGAGGAACCTGACTGGTATAGAATCTGGACCAAAAGCCTTGCTTTTATTAAGTGATTTAAGCTAGTTTGCTACACCGAAGATATTCACTTCTGTGCTTCTCATCTTGGCACTTTCTGTTGACTGGACTTCGGGAACAGTTACTACATATTCGGAAAACCACGTTTCGTAACTCTACTTTAGTGGCACTGTCCTCAGTTTTCGCGCAGTGAAGCTACTGATTGCGTATTGACACTGGTGTTCTTTATGTATGGCCAGAATGTCTTTGGGTTTTTTGCCAGATTTCGAAACAGAGTTTTGTTGCGGAAATTATTAGGAGCATCTCGCACTGAAGTAGCCGCTATATTTAGAACTTCTCCAAACCTTCGCCAGTCTTGGGGATTTTGGATTATTTCAGATTTGGCATGCTTTTTCGTTACTACTGCAACAGCGGTTTGACCCGTTTTGTCCATGGGGGATTAGTACCATCAGTTATTAATTTATGTGGTATATATATATATCTCAGCTGCAATCGATACTATTTCTTTGAAGTCATTCCAGATTTTTTCTCCGCTTACAAGATCAGATCGGAAGGAGTGGAGGCTGTCTCTTTAAAAAGCGTTAAGAGCATTATTAGCTTTTTTTTAAATGGATGTACTTAGAGTTTCTTTTTGATGGTTGTAGGTGTTACAGTATTCGGTGTAGCAGCAACTGCCTTGTAGTCGCTAATCCCTGTATTCGTCATGATACTACCTATTCATCCAGCAATATTTGCTGCTAAGAGGTCAGGTACGCTTTCGCAACCATTTATGCTTCGAGTGGGCTCACCAACTAATTGTTAAAAATAATTTTTTAAGAATAAATTCGGTACAATTACAGATAGCGTTTTATGCATGCCGCCGGCTTTAAACGTTTAAATTTCCTAGCATATTGAGGGTAGATTGAAATCACCACCGACTATAATTGTGTGAGTGGGATTTCTTTGAACTGTTCAGCAACTATATCCTCTCAGTCGGGGTCGGTAAAACGATCCAGTTTAGTCCGATTGACAAGTATAGCCACTACCTATACTATTTCGCAGGAACTATCTACTTCAGTTTCACTACAAGGTAAACTACTACTGACAGCAATAAATACTCCATCACCAACTGCATTTAATCTATCCCTTCTGAACGTAGTTAGGTCGTTTGGCTTAACTTATTTCCGGCTTTAGCCAGTTTTCCGTAGCTATAACTGTTTGAGCTTCAGTGCTTTCTATGAGGGCCTAGAGCTCTGGTTCTTTCCCAAAACAGCTACGAAAATTTACAACACCGATCGTTTCTACAAGCACCTTACTGTGTGTTACCTGCCCCCTTTTAGACGGACGCCATTTCCATGGTTTCCAGAGACCCTCTAACCTAAAAATCTACCCGTGTGGCAACTTCCTGTATGTAGTGGACTACTGACCTATTAAGCGGAATCCAGAAACCCAAGACCCTATGGCTCAAGTCAAGGAATCTGAGGCCTACACGGTCACATAACGGCCTCAGCCTATGATTCATACATGATGATGGTGCATATGGTGAGCACCGCCTTAACCTCGCAAGCAAGACTGGCAGTCTTTACCATATCCGCTAACCAAAACCAGAGAGAATCTCCTCCAATCCAAAGCGACACACGCCATTGGCACCGACTGGGGCCACCACCTGCAGTTGGGTGCACCCTGTGATCTGCATGGCATCCAGAAGCATTCTTTACAAATCAGGACTGACTCCCCCACCTTGTGCACACTGCCGTCCTTCCCCTCCTTGGCAGCCATGTTACTAAGGGGGCCCAATTACGCGCCTATTGTTGGAGTTCCGAACCACCAGCAAACTCATCTTCTGTGAACCCCCAGAATATGCGCTCCAAGAAGTTTCCTATGGAGGTCCTCGCCCCTCGCAAAGTCTTTCGCTGCCTGCTAGACTTTGGAATGATCTCTCACTCGACTCAGGGATCAACGTCAGCGCTGCAGACCAACAGAAATTTAGACGTCACTGCTGCTCAAAAATCTGCTGTCAGAGAAGACAATTCCAAATGCAAGGGGGAAAAGACACAAGAATGCTGTAAGTAAATAGCATATACGCATCTATTGTAAAGAACGTTCCTAGATGTAGAAAGCGACCAAAATTGTAAATTCCACTTACGGTATTTTAAAAGAATTAACTGATATGGTAAAATAAACCAAGTCTGCTTTTCTTCATGGTTACGTGACGTTACGTATATATCTGTTTTGTATTTTTATTCGTCCATGCATTTCGTTTAAGCACTCACTCAAACAGTGAAACAGGTCTCTGCTGCCAATTCATTATCACTTGTCATCGATGAAGGGTGAAAAACAAAGGAAAAAGTATTCACTTTCTTTTGCCTGATGGCGGATTTAGGGAGTGGGGATGCATGGCAGAAGCGCATTCTTACGCAACTTAAGTAAAAATAAACGTACGTTTATGCCGTAACAGCGTTGCGTACGTTGATTATGACTCTATAATCATACTGATATACTAAAAAGGACAACCAAATCAGCATCCACTGCAACGTGGATAGTAGCACGAGAAGATTTGTTTTTACTTTTTAGACATTACTCCTGACTAGAAAATTCGTAGCGCAAGGGACCGTTACAATCGAGGCTGCACAATTCGAAGTTCAAAGGATCTAAGAAAAAGTTCGAATAATTAATTCTATTTAACTCGACTTTATTCTAGATGAAATCAGGGAAAATCGAAATAAAATTTTGATTTTTTCTTACTCTTGTATTCCCAGTTTTCTTACCTGTTATTTGCTTTAGTATTTGGAGTTAGCGCGTCACTCCTTATTTGTATCTGAGATTTCGGTTCCCAGACTGACCGTTAATGATTTAGTGTTCCGTTAGGCTATAACTTCCGACAAATACCTTTTGTACCCTGCATTGAGTGAGACAATTCCATAAGCTTTCAGCAAGAGGCGGGACTTGCCTCGCCGGTCCCTGCTGCCTGCCTGCTTGGTCCCGCGTTTTAATACTTATCAGTAACATTATCTTGCCTCTCGATGATCGTTTGGAGCATGGATGGTGGAATCCCGAAACAATTCGTTACCTGCTACTTCTTGTTGCATTCCACAGCGTCGAAACTCGTTTCTGTTTTACGAAAGTCGAAAACTTTCTGGAAGGTATTCTGACGTGAAAACGTCTAGTTCCTCCTTGGTCGAAGTTTCTTGTGTGACAAAATGGCGTCAGATTTGAATCACTAATAACTACGAGACCGACAGTGCGCAAACAAATGTTAAGTCCACGCCGTCTGTACGTGGTTGTCGCTTATTGCCTGTGTTGTCATAGTACCAGTGTAGGCATAGAAAATAAAAATATTCGCCGGAATGTAAAGGAAAATATATATCGAGTTTAAACCTATGACACAAAGGAAGAGTTCGTCTCATAGGACTTGTAAATATGCTCTAAATTACAGAAAGCGCGGCAAAAGCCGTCCCAGAAGCCTAAAAAGTGCAGCGCTGGGAGAAGGCGACAGCTCCCACAGAGTCGGAAAAAGGAAGAAACGGCGCAACGCCATAACATACTCAAAGGCTATATCGTACATCGGCCACTGAAAGTCAAAAATGGAGAGTAACCTTGTGACCACTGTATTAAAGAAATTGATAACTAAATTACATATTAATGTGAAACACATGTTACTATTTCATCCCGACGTTTTCACGAAAAATCTACGGCGCAGACCTGAACTACACACTCAGATATTTATTTGCAACTGATTAATATGCTGTGGTATTTCGTGCATTGTTAAAACAACTGATGAAACAAATAGAATTATCCGGTGTAAGCTCGGCGTTGACTTGTAATTATAGAATGTATGCGGGTCATTCTGCTATGGCAGTCGCCTCGATTAGTGAAGATGTTTCTTCGGTTTTCTCGAGGCATTTGGGAAAAGGTTGAAACAAACGACCAACAAGTGTCGACTGCATACAGTCGCAGAGGCTGATTTCAAATGTTTTTGATAACTGTGAAGCAACTACAGCCACGCAATAAAACTTCAGCTGGGTCAGGTAAACACTCCCCCTCACAGCGTTCTAACGTTGCCGGCTAGACTCCGCCACTCAGGGTCCGAAGTAAACACAGTCGACCAAAGGGAGTGCTGTGCTGTACTGTACTCTGACACGACTACCAGACCGAGTTAAGAGGAGGAAACAGCCGGGGTCCCCGGTGGTCTAGTGGTAAGGGGTCTGGAACGTTCCAGCGCCTCAGCTGGGGCTATTCGCCCCAGCCGGGCCGGCGTTCAATCCCCGGCCGGCGACGGAATTTTCAGACTTCCGAACACTAGCCTCCACATCTGCCCTGGCATGTGGCGCATGCCGGGCACCCCCGTGTGGTCCGTGCTTCGGATCCCACGTCGGGCTCACACCCACACTACAAACTAAACCTGATTATGCTGCTGCAGACACTTATTTTAAATTTTAATACGCACACTTTCTTTACCAGGCTTCATCTACATATATTTTAAGGTACTTTCTACAAAATATATCTCACTGTCAAAAGAAACTGCATAGTGTCATGAACATTTGTAGGATGACAACAATGAAATAAAATTCTTACTAAGAAAAAAAAATGTTTTATTTTCGTTTTTGTGCTAAATGCTACTAAGACAAATGCCAAAACAGCTACCATTTGCTTGTAGTTAACAATCAGTAATTAGAAAAATAAGTTTGGCTATAATTCTGATACATATATTACATATTTACTTAGTACATTCTCAGTGCTGAAACAGGTAAATTATTTCACTGTCAAAATATCATATCAGTACCATCACACAAATGAACAGTGAAAGAAAAAAATATTTTCAGGTGCCTCAGACTGCCTTTTCTAATTAGTATCCTGATTATTTATTATCATATAATCAAATTCTGTATCATAAATCGTTTCGTAACAGTTCACACTCAATGCCTTTTATAAATTATATTGTCACTAATTGCATTTTCAAAACGGACACAGGCCTTCTTTCTTTCTTTTTTTTTCAAATTATTCAAGTGTCAAAATGAGATTATGATAGGTCACTAATGAGATAAACTCTTTCTTTGTGTGAAAGACGATGATTCTCCTGGTTTTATGTGAGCTGAATGCTAAATTAAACAGATAGCATTTAAAAAACGAATTTCTTGACGATTTTACTGACAGATCTACATGTTCCATATAATATTTCTGTTGGTAGTTACATGTCAACCTCTCAGGCTCAGATTTATATGAAAGTATCTTGTGGGCCACAAAAGAAATTATATTACTACCTCTACAGATTCAGTTGGTCTATTATTGTATCACTGACGTTGCACTACAAGAGAGAGACTGCTACTATAGCTGTTTTCTTTTGCTATTAAATTCCGTGCCATATCTTCATTGTAAATTCTAAAAGGCGTGGATAATACTTTTAGCAATACCATTTTCCTGTTCACCACATCACTACTAGTCCCTCACACATTCAGTTGTCTGTAGGGCAGGGCTTCGCTACCAGAGGGCTCTGGCGGAGATGGCGACGACTCACTCTGCCGGGATTTGCTGCTTCATTCCTGACCGTCTACGCCAGCTGAAATAACCGCTAAATCCTCACACTAAACGAGAAACGTAATAACACCAATACCAAATGACGCAAATCTGGGTCAGTGCGAATATTGCCAAACCATTACTATGATAACTCCTAGCTGAAAACACTGACACAAACTATTTACAGAGGAATGGAACACCTTACAGAAGCTCATCTAGATGAAAATCAATTTGGAGGGAACAGAACCCATATTTATAACATCTTTAGATACAGAAAAAACTTTTGACAATGTTGACCAGAATAAATAGTTTGAATTTAAGATGCAACCAGGAATAAAATATAGCGAGCGAAGCATTACTTAGAACTCCACCAGAAATACGACAGAGGATGTACGAGTTGAAGGACATAAAAGGAAGCCAATACATGAGAAGTGAGTGAGGCAGTGCTCTAGTACATTCCCTGATGTTATTTATTCTATATACAGGGTGTTTCTCAAATCATGCTTCACACTACTCTGGGCTGTACAGGGGACTTAACTGATCAAGTTTTACACAGGAATCTACTTCTGAAAACGTCATCTAGCGAAACAACAGAGCGTCAAAGTTATAGGCATCGGCGCCTACAAAAATAGAGGGATCCCACGGAGATGTTACAAACTTTCTAAGATGATGCAGATGGATAAATGTATAAATTTGAGATTATGTCCTTGTACCGGAAAATTATAACAGTGAACCTTTCTGTTACCTCTGACAGTATGAACCGTTGTCGTTGTTGCTAAGATGTAGGACAGGAAACTTTCAGAGACGGTGGTATGGAACGAAAGAAGAAAACAGTGCGCAGTACACATAGGCTGTAAAATGCACACATCATGAACCATGAGCACTTGTTCATCTTCGCTAGCGTGAAACCCATCTCCACTGTTGAACAAGTGCTTATAGCTCCTGATGTACAGAGTTTAGAGTCCATGTTTACTGCACATTTTTTCCTGTTTTGGTCAATACTGCCGCCTCTGAAAGTTGCCTACTATACAATCCTAGCAACAACAGTACCAGTACTTGCATTCCACTGCTGGAAGTAGGATAACGATTTTCACTTACAACTTTCGACACGTTTGTTTCTGGTGCAGGGGCCCTTACCTCAAATCGATACATTTGTCTGTTTCCATCATCCTAGAAAGGTTGTAACACAATCACGGATCATCCTGTGTATACATACATTTACCGGAGCTGGCGCCTGTAACTTTGATGCTCCACGCCGTCGTTGGGTGAAGTTTGCAGGCATGAGTTTCTAAGTAAAACTGCAAGCTCAAAAAATGTGTAACATGAGTTGTGAAACACCTTGTATAAAGACAGCAACAAACAAAAAGGACGAGGAATTCGGGAAATTAATGAAAGGTGAAGAAAAAGAAATAGTAGTTCCCTAATTGAACTCTCACTTTGCAGTGGAGTGTGCACTGATTTGAAATTTCCTGGCATTTATTCGCCCTGAAGAGGATTGCTGGAAAGATAGACGAAATTTCGGTATTTTCAGTGTTTTACAATGACATGGCCTAGTACCCAAAATGATTTTCTTCAAGTTCTTTGTAGGAACTATATCGCTTCTCTCCGATATTTTGAGAATGATACAATTATTTTTTTCTAAAACCTAGCAACTGAAATAGTGCTTGAAATTATATAAATGGTACTTATGATTTATGGCATGGAGACAGAAACGGTACTTGACTTTAATAATAACAATATACAGGAAAATTCAGTAATGTTTCTGCAGAGTGCCATAACACCGAAATCCTGAATATAATCCGATATTTCGAATGTGGTACGACACCAGTTACACAGTTTACTGGACAGATACAGAGTTTTCCAAAATTCCAGCACTTTTAGTGGGAACTAAACGACAATATTTTAAATTGGAACCCACGTACGGCAACGAATACTTTCCGTGCTACAGCCGTTTGAATACATGCTTGCTAGGTAGGTGTGCAACAGGGTAGTCATCGTGAGAACAATTGTAGGTAGAGAGCGCAACACAGCTACTTTGATGGACAGTTTCCTCCAATGCTGCCAGATGTCTCTATATTTAGAGTTATCTTAAACCGCCCCCCACCAGCCTTAAGCGGAAAGCCGAATGTCCCAACTTCTGGCCACTGCTAACATTCTGAAATACACTATCCGATCAAAAGTATCCAGACACCTAGTAGTGGACTTCAATATGCGGTAGGACCAGCTTTTGTCATTACGAGGGGTTAAACTCTGCTGGCAAAGCTTTCAGTGTCGACGATATTTTACGCACCACACATGGTGAGAGTTTCATCTGTGTGTACGTACCAGACACTACACTGGCCAGCAAGATCGTCGCCTATCTCCACAATTTTGGAGCTATATGGGCAGCTCCTTCCAACCACGTCGCGATTTTGACGATGTAACGAATCAAATGAACTGAATATGGTACGGCATCCGTCAGGAAGACATCCACCAACTTTATCAATCAAGATCAAGCCGAATAGCTGGTTGCGCGTTATGACTTTCTCCTATATGAATCACCCAATTTTCCTGCAATTGTTATCATTTGTTGCCTCAACACGTACATCAAATCTACCGTTTTCCTTCACACTGGGGTAATTTCTTGGTGGTACGGTTTAGAGTGTAAATATACTGGGTGTATCAAAAAGAATCCACCGATTTAAAAGAAAAGTAACTTTTATGTTATTCGACATATGTGCGCAAACCCTCGAGCTTCACATGGTTACCGCTTGGCAGCAGCAATGTCCGTCCATTTCAGTCCTAGTAAAAGTGGTGTTGCGACGACAGAAAGCGTTTTGTGTTCTGCATTTTGCGCAGTGTGGGCAGTAATAAGTGTTCGGAGCGACTTTCGTACAAGGCAGGGTGCGGATAATCCTACAGCACAGAGCATTAGACGATGGCACCAACGATTAAGAGAAACAGAATGTTTGCGGAAAGGCAAATCGCCGGGCCGTCCCCGAGTGAACGACACAGACGTCGAACGCATCCGCCACAGTTTCACGAGGGGTCCGCAGAAATCGGTTCGCCGTGCAGCTCGACAGCTCAGCACGCCCCCGATGTCCGTCTGGCGTCTATGCGTCGACGTTTATGCATCAAATAATATTTAAGTCAGCTACTGCGAGCTCTCCGTGAGGGTGATAACATCGTTCCGTAATTTCACTCTTGTCAAGGTGGAGGATGGCCGTTTTCTCCCATAGTCAGTGTTTAGTGACGACGCAACATTCCATTTATACGGAGAGGTGAACTGTCATAATGTGACAATATGAGGTACGGGACAACCACATGAAGTTGTACAACATAAAATAGACTCTCCTAAATTTAACGTGTTTTGTGCAGTTTAGAGGGAAAAGGTTTATGATTCATTTTTCTTTGCCGGAAACACTGTTACAGGAAGCATATATCTCGATGTACTAGGGTTGATCCATTATGCCTTTCAGAATAACGAGATCACCCAGGGAGTGCCGCGAAAACATGGCCCATACCATAACGCTCCCTCGGGGTTGCAGGGCGTGTGCTTCCAAACGTTACACGCCAATGGAAATCCGTCCGATGGAGCATAAAATGTGATTAATATGGAGAGGCCACCTGTAGCACTCAGTGGACTTTCAGTTGAGGTACTGGCGTGCAAATGCAAACTTTGAACGCCAATGAAGAGCAGTCAGCATGGGTGCAGGGACCAGGTGCCTTCTGCGGAAGCACATACATCAGCAGCTGTCGTTCACCTGTCAGTTCCTCGCAAACGTCGACCCACCAGGATGATTGGCTGCAGTGTGTGATACTTGTCTGCTTAACCTACATAACCGTGTAGATGGTTTCAGAAAGTCGATAATACCACTGGAGAAATCTCCTTGTAAGACATAACGAAAGAGGGCCGCCGTTTCACTGATATGGTGGTGGACACACATTTAGTAGTGTAGCCATAGTAGCACAAACGGTCTGAAACCTGCACGATCTAAACAACGAGGAACGAGCTCGTACTTAGTCCAAAGGAAAATCTCCAGAATTACTAGAAAACTTATGGCCAATGCACCGAGTCCCCTGCAGTCATTTAATCCGCGGCGACTGCTGAGAACCTTCAGACCAGTCATTAGGATTCGCACTCGACTACTTCGATGTTACACGTTCGGTGTCCTACACTATGGAGCTGAGTCATGGACTGGATTAGGCATTTTAAATGCGATCGTATCGAAAAATATTAAGGATACCATCGACAGATATAGTCAAAAATATGGCGGTACGAAGACGCAGAAATTCTCAACAGCATCCAGAGAGCAAAACTCCATTATTTTGGTAGCGCAATTCCGCAACAATAAATAAAACCTGTTGAAATTAATAATTCAAGGAAACATTAATGGCCGGTTCGAATCCTGCCTCGGGCATGGGTGTGTGTGATGTCCTTAGGTTAATTAAATTTAAGTAGTTCTAAGTACTATGGGTCTGATGACCTCAGATGTGAAGTCCCGTAGTGCTCAGAGCCATTTGAACCATTTTTTTGAAAGATTAATGGCATACGTGACCCACGATGCACAGGATTATCCTGGCTAAATAACTCAAGCCAGCAGCTTCGGTTCAGCACTGAATCGATGTTCTGAAAAACCATGGACGGACAACAGATCATGCTACCAATCGGCAGTGTTAATGGAAGACGAGGCAATACAGACAATGCTTAAAAATTACATAAATGCTCACCATTAAATCTAATAATCCACTCATATAATCGCGCTAGCTGCAAATGAAATTAATCTGCAATTGGCATACAGTTCAAATTTTTTGAACCTAGTGCTGTTAACAGCATTCATGTCAACACTTATTTTGATCAATGTACGTATTTTCTCAGACATTCACTGTACGAGGACGAATTGAGAGTAATGTCGACACATGTTTTCACATAAAACTCGCAACGCTTTTTAAATAAAACAAATTTCATTAACATTCTGTATCTCTTTCCTTCACGTCTATAAATTCATCTCTCAACACACTCACCCCGGGAACCCCAACTAGATACTATTTTGTTGATACTGTCACAGTATATTGTTTGACTAAACAGAGCCACAACCTTACCTCTGCTTGCCCCGCTATAAACAATTGAAGTGCTCGAAGTTTTTCTTAGTTTTGTACAAAGACGAAAATGGAGACTGTGTGTAGGATGATTGACGGCAGTGAACCAAGGACGTTGGCTTGCTGCAGATGCCGCAGCGATCGTGTGTAGTTTGGCACTGCCGTGCTCAAGGACAGTCTGCTCCACATGCGGACGAAGTTTTCGAATTCGTGCTTTTAGTTTTGTGAGCTCTTTCTCACCCACCAACATAGTCACGTCACACGCCGCTATGTGATGCGGTACAAAGCAGAGGGCTGCATATATCCATATTAAAGATGTACAATGTTACTGACTTCATCAAATAAAACAGACCGAGTCATTATCTTCTCAGCACGCCGTCGTGTTATACGCACAAAAATAAAAAATAAAAATTGTTGGTTGGTTGGTTTGTGGGGGTTAAAGGGACCAGACTGCTACGGTCATCGGTCCCTTTTTCCAAATACTAAGAACACCCACAGAGAATAAAAACGATCAACAGACGATAAGACAGACGACACAGAACAAGAGAAACGTAGACAAAGACCAGACAAGACGAACTAAAATCACACAGAGTGTGACGGTGGTTGGCCGACCATACAAACAAAAAGGGAAAAGCCAACCACCGAGAAACACATGAAAAATCAGACAAATCGTATGCCAGAGGCCAGAATCAACACAAAAACTCACACACTTACATTAAGCGATAAAATCCCCCTGCCCAAATAAAACGCAGAACTATGTCCGCTATGGAAGAGTCGTCAGATAAAAGCGCAGAGAGCGTATCAGGCAGCGCAAAAGTCGGTCTGAGAACAGTTAAAAGGGCGCACTCCAACAGAATATGGACCACCGTCAAGGACGCCCCACAACGACAAAGAGGGGGATCCTCACGACACAGTAAATACCTGTGCGTGAGTAGGGTGTGGCCAATGTGGAGCCGACAAAGGACGACTGATTCCCTGCGGTTGGCTCGCATGGATGACAGCCACACAGTAGTCGTCTCCTTGATATGGCGGAGTTTGTTTGGCACTGACAGGTTGCGCCAATCAGTGTCCCATAAATCGAAAATTTTGCGGCGTAATAGTGCCCGCAAATCAGTCGCCGGGAGTCCAATCTCCAGAGATGGTGCACTAGTGGCCTCTTTCGCCAGGCGGTCAACAATTTCATTTCCGGGTATCCCAACATGGCCCGGGGTCCAAACAAAGACCACAGATCTGCCACAACAGGCAAGAGTATGCAGGGACTCTTGGATAGCCATCACCAGACGAGAACGAGGGAAACACTGGTCGAGAGCTCGTAAACCGCTCAGAGAATCGCTACAGATAACGAAGGACTCACCTGAGCAGGAGCGGATATACTCTAGGGCACGAAAGATGGCGACCAGCTCAGCAGTGTAAACACTGCAGCCAGCCGGCAACGAACGTTGTTCAGAATGGTCCCCTAGAGTTAGTGCATAACCGACACGACCAGCAACCATCGAACCGTCGGTGTAGACAACGCCAGAGCCCTGATACGGAAGGAAGGCCACCGGAGGGACTGAGTCCTTCAGGCCCTGTGCCAAATCCAGCCGAAGGCAAGGGCGAGGCACACACCATGGGGGTGTACGCAGAGGGGCCCGGAAAGCATGTGGTACAGGGAAACACCCAAGCCCGCAGAGAAGCTGTTTGACGCGTACGGCTATCGGACAACCCGACTGGGGCCGACGTTCTGGCAGACGGACGACTGACTGCGGGAACAGGACACGATAATTTGAATGCCCGGGCAAGCTAAAAACATGGGCAAAATAAGCAGCCAGTAATTGTTGGCGTCGTAGCCGCAGTGGAGGGACACCTGCCTCCACAAGTATGCTGTCCACAGGGCTGGTCCGGAAGGCACCAGTGGCAAGGCGTATCCCGCTGTGGAGGATTGGATCCAGCAGCTGCAACGCAGATGGGGCGCTGAGCCATAAGCCAGACTCCCATAGTCCAGACTGGACTGGATCAACGCCTGGTAAAGCCGTAGGAGAGTAGATCGGTCGGCGCCCCACCTGGTGTGGCTCAGGCATCGCAGAGCATTTAGATGCCGCCAACACGCCTGTTTAAGCAGCCGAATATGAGGCAGCCAAGTCAACCGGGCATCAAAAACCACCCCCAAAAACCTATGTAACGCCACCACTGTAAGATGCTCGCCGTCAAGATAAAGCCGCGGCTCCGGGTGAACAGTGCGTCACCGGCAGAAATGCATAACGCAGGTCTTGGCTGCCGAAAACTGAAAACCATGCGCTACAGCCCAAGACTGCGCCTTGCGCCCTGTAGCTGACGTTCAGCAGCTGCAATGCCAATAGAGCTGTAGTAAAGGCAGAAGTCGCCAGCATACAGGGAAGCGGAGACACAATTTCCCACGGCCGCAGCGAGCCCGTTAATGGCTATTAAAAACAGACAGACACTTAGAACAGTACCCTGTGGCACACCGTTCTCGTGGACTTGGGAGGAGCTACACTCCTGGAAATTGAAATAAGAACACCGTGAATTCATTGTCCCAGGAAGGGGAAACTTTATTGACACATTCCTGCGGTCAGATGCATCACATGATCACACTGACAGAACCACTGGCACATAGACACAGGCAACAGAGCATGCACAATGTCGGCACTAGTACAGTGTATATCCACCTTTCGCAGCAATGCAGGCTGCTATTCTCCCATAGAGACGATCGTAGAGATGCTGGATGTAGTCCTGTGGAACGGCTTGCCATGCCATTTCCACCTGGCGCCTCAGTTGGACCAGCGTTCGTGTTGGACGTGCAGACCGCGTGGGATGACGCTTTGTCCAGTCCCAAACATGCTCAATGGGGGACAGATCCGGAGATCTTGCTGGCCAGGGTAGTTGACTTACACCTTCTAGAGCACGTTGGGTGGCACGGGATGCATGCGGACGTGCATTGTCCTGTTGGAACAGCAAGTTTCCTTGGCGGTCTAGGAATGGTAGAACTATGGGTTCGATGACGGTTTGGATGTACCGTGCACTATTCAGTGTCCCCTCGACGATCACCAGAGGGGTACGGCCAGTGTAGGAGATCGCTCCCCACACCATGATGCCGGGTGTTGGCCCTGTGTGCCTCGGTCGTATGCAGTCCTGATTGTGGCGCTCACCTGCACGGCGCCAAACACGCATACGACCATCATTGGCACCAAGGCAGAAGCGACTCTCATCGCTGAAGATGACACGTCTCCAGTCGTCCCTCCATTCACGTCTGTCGCGACACCACTGGAGGTGGGGCGTGAGCGGAAGACAGCCTAACGGTGTGCGGGACCGTAGCCCAGCTTCATGGAGACGGTTGCAAATGGTCCTCGCCGATACCCCAGGAGCAACAGTGTCCCTAATTTGCTGGGAAGTGGCGGTGCGGTCCCCTACGGCACTGCGTAGGATCCTACGGTCTTGGCGTGCATCTGTGCGTCGCTACGGTCCGGTCCCAGGTCGACGGGCACGTGCACCTTCCGCCGACCACTGGCGACAACATCGATGTACTGTGGAGACCTCACGCCCCACCTGTTGAGCAGTTCAGCGGTACGTCCACCCGGCCTCCCGCATGCCCACTATACGCCCTCGCTCAAAGTCCGTCAACTGCACATACGGTTCACGTCCACGCTCTCGCGGCATGCTACCAGTGTTAAAGACTGCTATTGAGCTCCGTATGCCACGGCAAACTGGCTGACACTGACGGCGGCGGTGCACAAATGCTGCGCAGCTAGAACCATTCGACGGCCAACACCGCGGTTCCTGGTGTGTCCACTGTGCTGTGCGTGTGATCATTGCTTGTACAGCCCTCTCGCACTGTCCGGAGCAAGTATGGTGGGTCTGACACACCGGTGTCAATGTGTTCTTTTTTCCATTTCCAGGAGTGTATATGAGGCCGCGACGTGCACGCGGAAGGTTCGATGTGACAGAAAATTTCGGATAAAAGTCGGCAGTGGGTCCCGAAGACCCCATCCATGAAGCGTAGAAAGGATGTGATGACGCCAAGTCGTATCATACGCCTTCCGCATGTTGAAAAAGACAGCGACCAGATGCTGACGGTGGAAAAAGGCAGTACGGATGGCCGACTGCAGGCTCATCAGATTGTCGGCGGTGGAGCGGCCTTTACGGAACCCACCCTGAGACGGAGCCAAAAGGCCCCAAGACTCCAGGACCCAATTCAAGCGCCGGCCCACCATCCGTTCAAGCAACTTGCAAAGAACGTTGGTGAGGCTAATGGGACGATAGCTGTCCACCTCCAAAGGGTTCTTCCCCGGTTTCAGAATGGGAACAACAACATTGCGACGGAAACTCACCTTCGACCCAAATGCGGTTTTAAAGGTCGCGGAGGCGTCGCTGGCAGTCCACTGAAAGATGTTTCAGCATCTGAGAGTGGTATCAGGACAAGCGGCAAGGGCAATGCGGAATTCCCACTCATTGAATGGAACATTGTACAATTCAGGATGGTGGGTGCGAAAAGAAAGACTCCAACGTTCTATCCACTCTTTAGTGGAGCGGAAGCCCAAGGGGTAGTTGGCAGAAGCGGAATTCAGAGCAAAGTGCTCTGCCAAGCGGTTTGCAATGACGTCGGAGTCAGTACCAACTGCTCCATTCAGTGAGAGCGCAGGGACGCTGACAGGGGTCCGATAGCCATAGAGGCGGCGAATCTTGGCCCAGACCTGCGATGGAGTGACATGGAGGCCAATGGTGGACACATACCGCTCCCAGCACTCCCGCTTGCGTTGGCGGATAATGCGGTGGGCTTGAGCACACAGCCGTTTGAAGGCGATAAGGTGTTTGATTGAGGGATGTCGCTTGTAACGCTGGTGCGCCCGCCGGCGAGCTTTAATCGCTTCAGCGATCTTAGGCGACCACCAAGGCACAGTCCGCCGCCGAGGGGACCCAGAAGAACGGGGAATGGCAGATTCGGCAGCAGTAACGATGCCGGTGGTGACCGATTGAACCACTGCATCAATGTCATTGGTAGAGAGAGGCTCAATAGCGGCGGTGGAGGAGAACAAGTCCCAGTCAGCCTTATTCAGAGCCCATCTGCTAGGGCGCCCAGAAGACTGACGCTGTGGCAGTGACAGAAAGATCGGAAAGTGGTCACTACCACAAAGTTCGTCATGCACTCTCCAGTGGACAGACGGTAAGAGGCTAGGGCTACAGATCGAAAGGTCAATGGCGGAGTATGTGCCACGTGCCACACTGAAGTGTGTGAACGCACCATCATTTAATATCGAGAGATCGAGCTGCGCCAATAAATGCTCAATGATGGCGCCTCGACCTGTTGCCACCGACCCACCCCACAGATGGTTATGGGCGTTAAAGTCGCCCAGTAACAAGAAAGGTGGTGGCAACTGGGCTATCAGAGCAGCCAGGACATGCTGTGCGACATCACCGTCCGGTGGAAGGTAAAGACTGCAGACGGTAACAGTCTGCGGCGTCCACATGCGAACAGCGACATCCTCTAAAGGTGTTTGGAGAGGTACAGACTCGCTGTGAAAAGAGTTCAGGACATATATGCAGACGCCACCAGACACACTTTCATAAGTTGCCTGGTTCTTATAATAACCCCGGTAGCCACGGAGGGCGGGGGTTCGCATTGCCAGAAACCAAGTTTCCTGCAGAGCAATGCAGAAGAAAGGGTGAAGGCTGATAAGTTGGCGGAGCTCAGCTAGATGGTGGATGAAACCGCTACACTTCCACTGGAGGATGGAGTTGTCCATGGCTGAGAAAGGCGTGATGGGACTGGGAAGGGAGATTACGCCGCTGGGTCACCTGCTGCCTCCAATTTAGCACCTGTGATAGTGCTTTCCATGGCGTCTGATGGACCGGCAAGATCGAGGTCCTCAGCGGACGCCAGAATCTCCACTGCATCCTCAGACGCAGAGCCGGAAGATTGCGGTGGGATGGCTGCGACCGCGAGTTCCTTGGGCTGAGAGCTCTTCTTGGGTTTCTCACGCCGTTCCTTGGGTCGCACCGACTGGGAGGGCTTCACCGATTCAGTCTCCGGGACGGAGGAGGATCGTGAAGCCCTACGACCAGCTGATTGCGAGCACTTACGCCACTGTCGGTCGTCAGCCTTCTCGCTGTTGGAAGCCTGGGAAGGGAGGGACCCAAGGGACCCCTTGCAAGCGTGAGAAGCCGAAGAAGTTGGACACTTCTCCAGCTTAGAAGTGGGGACGGACATCCCCGATGGGTGGGATGGTGTTGCTCCTGAGGTAGGTGGCGCAGGAGCAACCCGATGGGTAGAGCCCCCCACTGGCGAGGGGGCAGGAGGAGTTGTACTACTCGTCGATCCGGCCACAATTGGAGAACCAGACGGGGCTAGCACAGGTGTTGTAGCTGCAGCGTAGGAAGATGTCATTCTCACAGGATGGAGTCGGTCGTATTTCCTTTTGGCCTCAGTATAGGTTAGTCGGTCCAGGGTCTTGTATTCCATGATTTTACGCTCTTTCTGGAAAATTCGGCAGTTTGGCGAGCAAGGTGAATGGTGCTCCCCGCAGTTGACACAGATGGGAGGAGGGTCACATGGAGTATTGGGATGTGATGGGCATCCGCAATCTCGACATGTGAGGCTTCAAGTGCAGCGAGAAGGAACTTCCAGCACTTAAAGCGGCGCATTGGGGGAGGGATATAGGGCTTAACGTCACATCAGTAGACCATCACCTTGACCTTTTCCGGTAATGTATCCCCTTCGAAGGCCAACATGAAGGCACCGGTAGCAATTTTCCTTCGGACCTCGATGAACGCGCCGGACGAAATGTACACCCCGGTGCTCTAAATTGGCGCGCAGCTCTTCATCAGACTGCAAAATAAGATCTCTATGGTAAATAACTCCCTGGACCATATTTAAACTCTTATGGGGTGTGATCGTAACGGCAACATCCCCCAACTTGACACAAGCGAGTAACCGTCGTCACTGGGCAGAGGATGCCGTTTGTATCAGGACTGACCCAGAGCGCATTTTTGACAAGCCCTCCACCTCCGCAAACTTGTCCTCTAAATGCTCGACAAAGAACTGAGGCTTTGTGGAGAGAAAAGACTTCCCATCAGCCCTCGTACAAACTAAGAAGCGGGGCGAATAACTGCTACTGCCATCCTGAGACTTACGATCCTCCCACGGTGTGGCCAGGGAGGGGAACGTTTTCGGATCATACTTCTGAGCGTTAAACTGAGCCCGAGAACGCTTAGAGACTGCTGGCGGCTGGCCACCAGCGAGAGACGATGTACCACGCTTCATTGCGGGTCATCCGCCCTGATGCCACCTACTCCGACCAAGGGCCCTCCCCACGGGCGCCACCCAGCCACGGCAAGAGCCACCTGGCAGGATGGCCGTTGCCGGGAGTCCCGATACCCCAGAAGGATAGGCATCTACTCCTTGGCATACGTGGGGAGTTAACGGCGCAGGCATCAGTAGAGCGATCCCTGTGTTGTCAGGGGGCTACAACCAACAAGGTATATGGCGGCCCCACCACAACGGACTGGCTACCATGCTGGATGTTAGGTAACATGTGGTCCATGGTCGCCGTCGGTGCAGAAAGAGGCACTGCACAGTGCAAGGTGTAATCTGCACGCAGAAAAAGAGTCATGCCCAAGACATGGCGAGCGGACAGGACTGCAGTTCAATGGTGTAGAAGCTGGCGAAAGGTCTGATCGCAAGATGGACACAATGCACCAAGTAAGGCGCCCTTCCCCAATCGGCTCGCTCTTCGGAAAATTTTGAGAGATGGAGGTCAAACCCAACAGGGGACCATCATATAAGGCCGAAAAGTTTGAGACTCCTTTTAGTCACCTCTTACGACAAGCAGGAATACCGCGGGCCTATTCTAACCCCCAAACACGTAGGGGGAAAAAAAATTGTTTCCGAGTAAAGTATGCTGTATTTTTAAGTGAAGATCTTAGTAATGTACATCTGTAGTAAACGTTATGCTGGTGATATATGGTGACAATTCGTATTTATATTTACAATGAAAAGAGATTGACAAGTGGCCGACAGACAACTAAAACGCAAGTTGCCAGATGGATATTAACTGCAATACCGCACACGCTGCTATGGTAAGTAGGTGGTTTGGTTTCCCGATACATGCCTGTTTCCCGAAAGTTAAAGAGCAATTTCAAGATTTGCGAGATTACGTCGCAAGTATGACGAATTATGAGAAACACTGCACTGTGTAAGGGAGGCTACTAGAAGCCCCATAAACATGGCACTAGTTCAGGGATTCAGCTGCGCGAAGAGATTTTGTAAGTGACTGAAGTTTTTTAGAAAATTGATAGTAAATCTGTTCCCGACAAATGAATCCGGGTGATCAGTTACGAAAAAGGGGAGAAAATGTGTGAAAATAAATCTCTTCTTATGGAGGCACATTTCAGAGTTGTTCAAAACAACTGTACACCATTGCGTATTGATGTCTGAAGCAAGGAAGACTAGCTTTTCTACCAGAGGAAAGTCGAAATAATTGTGAAACATTTTTTTTCTGGACCGAGAAATGTGATAACTGGGTTGTCATTTAAAACTACATTGCTTTACTTCGAAATGGCTGCAAATTAAGCTATGAAAACACTGTTATCCGAGACTTCTATTTCCAGTTGTAATTTTCATTTCAAGCAATGTCTCTGGAAGACATACAAGAACTGGAATTAGTGGAGAAATACAGGGATGAAGAAGTAATTCGATTGTCTTGCGACATGTATGCTGCAGAGCACATCTTCCACCGGACTGCCTTGATGACCCATGGATGGTAACAGCGTAGCAAATGCCCAGTGGCGAAAAGATCATGAATTCGTAGACTATATAGTTAGTCAAAAGATGGAAAATCCTGGTACACCATCTGAAATGTGGAATTGGTGAAGACAGACAGTCGACCGAAATTATTTCGAAATAAATTCACTCTTACTTGGCTTCAGTTGCGTTAGGTGATACCTAACACAACTGTATCAAAGTTATCTGCGTTCAGAGAATTTATTTCGAAGTGATTTCGGTCAGCTATCTACCGTCATCAATTCGATGCACATGACCATGAATGCTGTCGAAGTTTATCATAGCAAACGATACTCAATAAGGCAAAGGTATGTGAACCTACAATTTCTGATCAATACGCTAAAGGAGAACGCAATACAATAATTACCTGAAATTAAATAAAAAAATAATCCGTTGGTCAGCCTCTTCAATGAAAGAGGTAAAAGATACATATGTCTTGAAAAAGCGTTAAAAGATATTTTAAGTATACATAATGACTCGGTGGATTTAAGACGTTTAAATTTTACAACATTTCTACGAAAATTTCGTAAAATAATACAGGAAGAAATGTTGTAGAATGGTAAAGGTAAAAAAAATATTTTTTTTAAAAACGGCTATGCACTATGTGCATAGACAGTCTTAAGCCTAGATAAAATGTGGAGGGGCGTTCTTATTACAAAACGACAGGCAGAGCCTCCCCATTGTCGCGGCTTCCTTTGCACATCGGAGAACCCGCAGCTAAAATGTATGTGGTCAGAAACACCGCGTTGGCACACGGGTCGCCGAGTCCACGACTGCAGAATCCCAAAGACACCCTTCAAGAGGCGGCGAGGCATCTCGTACAGTAGTTATTTGAGAGTGAATTTATTCCTCGCTCCTCATGAGACGTCATCAAACTGATCTTCCTGCTTCTGGAGTGTCTAAGCGACTATGAGGGAATCCCGAAACGTTACATCTTATTTTAGTTCTGCTCTCCGTTCCACACCTTCAAGGACCCACTTCTTTTCTGTGGCACTCGAACACTTGTACTTCTCCGATGTCATTTTAGCGAGGGATTTATGTACTGTGCTTATGCTTTATTGAGAAAACACGGGAATTTTTCGAAGTGTATAGGGGTGAAACGATTATCTTAATAACCGATAAAACAATTCCAGATATCGAGTATTACGTACAGCCTGACACTTCATTACAAAATGTTTACGGGGCTGCCTGCTATCCCAGTCGCTTCCGCTTATGAAATGTACCGAACACATGAGCTTTCTTCGATAGATAGAAGTTCTTACATGGGTGTTGACAACACGATCGAATTACAGAGGTTCAAATAGTGAGATGCGACTACGTGCAACTGCATAGGCAGATTTTCAGTCCCTGCATATAATTGTAACGCAACTAAGGAGATTATAGCGACACGAACGTCAGCCGGGTAAATAAGTCGCATACTAAGTGGACATCCAGCGGACGCAGGTAAACACTTCCTGTTACACCATGCCACTGCTGCATCGGTGTAAACACGGAGAACAGCAGGAAGTGCTCTACGTCCACTAGCTGGACTCCAGAGCAGGAAACAGCCGGGGTCCTCGGTGGTCTAGTGGTAAGAGGGTCTGGAACGTTCCAGCGCCTCGGCTGGGGCTATTCGCCCCAGCCGGGCCGGGGTTCAATCCCCGGCCGGGGCTGGAATTTTCAGACTTGCGAACACTAGCCTCCACCTCTGCCGTGGCATGTGGCGCATGCCGGGCACCCCTGTGGGGTCCGTGCTTCGGATCCCACGTGGAGCTCACTCCCACACTGCAAACTAAACCTGATTATGTTGCTGCAAACATTTTAATTTATATTCACACACTTTACCAGACTTCATCTACATATATTTTAAGATACTTAATATATCTCACTATCAAACCAATTTGCAAGGTATCATTAATATTTGTAGGATTACTACTATGAAACAAAAACGTGTTGAGCAATTCGGCGGTACGTCCACCCGGCCTCCCGCATGCCCACTATACGCCCTCGCTCAAAGTCCGTCAACTGCACATACGGTTCACGTCCACGCTGTCGCTGCATGCTACCATTGTTAAAGACTGCAATGGAGAAACGTATGCCACCGCAAACTGGCTGACATTGACGGCGGCGGTGCACAAATGCTGCGCAGCTAGCGCCATTCGACGGCCAACACCGCGGTTCCTGGTGTGTCCGCTGTGCCGTGCGTGTGATCATTGGTTGTACAGCCGTCTCGCAGTGTCCGGAGCAAGTATGGTGGGTCTGACACACCGGTGTCAATGTGTTCTTTTTTCCATTTCCAGGAGTGTATTACATACCGTATTTCACACATTCCCAGTGCTGAAAAAGCAGTAATTATTTCAAAGTCATAAGTAAACGCAAAATATTATATCAACAGCAACACACAAGCCAACAATGTCTTCTTTTTAGTATCATGACTGACTGTGATAAATAAAATCTATACAGAAATCGTTTCGCAACAGTTGACAATATCTTTTAAAAATACATTGTTTTCACTAATTCCATTTTCAAATACGAACGCAGGCCTTCTTTTTTCTCAAATTATTCTAGTGTCAACATGGAATGTTTGATATGACACAGGCCACAAATGAGCTAAACTCTTTTTTTTTGTACGAAAAACTATATTTCTCGTGGTTTTATATGGGTTGAATGCTGAATCAAACAGATAACACTTAACATTAATAAGAGGCATTTCTTTCCGATTTTACTAACACTTCCATATCATTCATATAATATTTCGACTAATAGTTATATGACAACCTCTCTGCCTCTACTTTTTGTAAAAGTATCTTGTGGATCAGAAAAGTAATTATATTACTACCTCACAGGTTAAGTCTAGTTGAATGAAAGAGATTGTAAAAGCCGTAACCAAAGATGCAGAATGTTACTTTCTCTCTCTCTCTCTCTCTCTCTCTCTCTCTCTCTCTCTCTCTCTCTCTCTCTCTCTCTCTCTCTCTCTCTCTCTCCCCCTTCTCAACTATCAACTACCAGCTTCCTTTTAAGTCTTACAACTGCTGTCTGATTTCTGGTCGAGTTCTAGATAACATGCCGCTCACTGTATTTTATGGATGGTTGCATCTTATATTCAAACTGTATATTCTGGTCAAAAATGTCAAAAGTTATTTTCTACATCTATATATGTTATAAGTATAAGTTGAATTTCTTCAACCGATCCCTTACAGCTAGTGTGTTCTCTCAAAATCGATTTTCGTCTAGCTCGTCTTCTCTAATGTATTCCATTCCTCTGTAAATATTTCGGATCAGTATTTTCAGCCACGACGTATGAAAGTGATGGTTTGATAGTATTCGCACTTATCACTATTTGCCTTATTTGGTGCTGGTGCCGGTGTTCCCTCTGCCGTCCGCGCCCGGCCTGGCCGCCTTCTGAAGTCGAGTTCATGATCTGGGGTGTGTCAGATCTGGTCTCTAATGTCCAACACCTTGTTTGACGGCTGTTCTCTCCGTCTCCACTTATATTTCTTGCAGAATCCCGGAGTGTCCTGCGACCTGGGGCTACGCAAGCCAGGTATTTACAACATACCATGCCAGTGTGGGATGTCAGACATTGACCAGACCACCAGAACTGTGGACATCAGGTGTAAAGAAAACCAGAGACATACCAGACTCAGGCAGGCAACTAAATCAGCCATAGCAGAGCATTGTCTGGAACTTGGTCATTCAATGGATTGCAATGACACCAAGATTGTGACACAGACCTCAAGATTTTGGGACAGTGTCATTAAAGAAGCAATTGAGATTAAGGTCACAGACAAATCAGCACTGCCTGGAATCCAGCGCTTGAGCTTATGAAAACTCAACGCGGGACACTCCGGGATTCTGCAAGAAATATAAGTGGAGACCGAGAGAACAGCCGTGAGACAAGGTGTTGGACATTAGAGACCAGATCTGACACACCCCAGATCATGAACTCGACTTCAGAAGGCGGCCAGGCCGGGCGCGGACGGCGGAGGGAACACCGGTGACCAGAGAGGGACAATGTAGCCGCTTCTGGCGGGCGCGGACCTCAGATGGAACACACGACGCGGCGCGGACCGATTAGGGAGCGCCCAGTGCGCAACAAAAGTGGAAACCGTAGTAACAGTCATGAGATAGAGTACCCAACATCTCAGATCGAGTCTGACACACCCCAAATGACAACCACAACCACAACAGTTGAGGACCGCCAAAACGGACGCCGACGGCAGTCGGAACATCCGCGACTGGAGGGGTCCGTTGAAGCCGAGTCTGGCGGTCGCGGACCACAGATGGAACACTCGACTCGGCGCGGACCGATTAGGGAACGCCCAGCTCCTCCCAGGCATAAATACTGTACTAGATCGACTCAAGGACCAGTCTCACGTGGCACCTGAAGAAGACAGCGAGGCACGCTGTTGTTTTATCGTGCGAGAACGACGCGAAAATCCGTCTGGATTCCCGAATATCCAAGATGTCACTGGAGATGTAGTTTGCATTATATGTTACGAGAACAAAATTATTTTGTAACGTGTGAAATACACAAAAATACGGTAACAGACAAACCGAGCAGTGATGCCATAGTCTGTTTTGTAATAATAGTGTAAGTAAACAGCAACTAGACATTTAAGTCACTCAATTTTCGCGGCCATTTTGCGGTTCTTCACTTCGCTGCCAGGTGTCGCTGCTAGTACCTCACACACTCAATTGTCTGTAGTGCAGCACTTCGCCACCAGAGGGCTCTATCAGCACCGGCGAGGACTCACTGTGTCGGCGTTTGCTGCTTCACCCCTCAATATCTATGCTAGCTGACGTGACTGCTAAATCTTCAGACTAAACGAAAAAAATAACACCAGCACCAAATAAGGCAAATAGTGATAAGTGCGAATACTACCAAACCATCACTTTCATACGTCGTGGCTGAAAATACTGATCCAAAATATTTACAGAGGAATGGAATACATTAGAGAAGACGAGCTAGACGAAAATCGATTTTGAGAGAACACACTAGCCGTAAGGGATCGGTTGAAGAAATTCAACCTATAATTATAACATATATAGATGTAGAAAATAACTTTTGACATTTTTGACCAGAATATACAGTTTGAATATAAGATGCAACCATCCATAAAATACAGTGAGCGGCATGTTATCTAGAACTCGACCAGAAATCAGACAGCAGTTGTAAGACTTAAAAGGAAGCTGGTAGTTGATAGTTGAGAAGGGGGAGGGAGGGAGAGAGAGAGAGAGAGAGAGAGAGAGAGAGAGTGAGAGGGGGGGTGGTGGTTCTAGCTCCTTATTCCATGTTATTCACTTTGCATACAGAATGTTTCACACATCATGCTACACACTTATCGAGTCCGTAGAGGGGACCTAGCTGATTTACATAGGAATCGATGTCTGGAAGCGACATCCAGCGACGCTACAGAGTATCAAAGTTACAGGCGCTGGAGCCTGTAAAATATGTGTATACAGGGAGATCCAATGAAGATGTTACCAATTTTCTATGATGATGGATAAATGTATCAATTAGAAGGGAAGACATCCCTGTTACATGTGACAGTGTTTACCGGTAGTGTTGTAGCTAAGATGTAGAGCAGGAAAGTTTCAGAGGTGGTAGCATTTGATAGTCATGGGTGACTGGAATTCGAGTGTAGGAAAAGGGAGAGAAGGAAACCTAGTAGGTGAATATTGATTGGGGCTAAGAAATGAAAGAGGAAGCCGCCTGGTAGAATTTTGCACAGAGCACAACTTAATCATAGCTAACACTTGGTTTCAGAATCATGAAAGGAGGTTGTATACATGGAAGAACCCTGGAGATACTAAAAGGTATCAGATAGATTATATAATGGTAAGACAGAGATTTAGGAACCAGGTTTTAAATTGTAAGATATTACCAGGAGCAGATGTGGAAGAAACTGCAAAAAGGTGGGAATTTAAGGAGATGGGACCTGGATAAACTGAAAGAAACAGAAGTTGTACAGAGTTTCAGGGAGAGCATAAGGGAACAATTGGCAGAAATGGGGGAAAGAAATACAGTAGAAGAAGAATGGGGAGCTTTGAGGGATAAAGTAGTGAAGGCAGCAGAGGATCAAGTAGATAAAAAGACGAGGGCTAGTAGAAGTCCTTGGGTAACAGAAGAAATATTGAATTTAATCGATGAAAGGAGAAAATATAAAAAAACGCAGTAAATGAAGCAGGCAAAAAGGAATACAAACGTCTCAAAAATGAGATCGACAGTAAGTGCAAAGTGGCTAAGCAGGGATGGCTAGAGGACAAATTAAGGATGTAGAGGCTTATCTCAATAGGGGTAAGATAGATACTGCCTACAGGAAAATTAAAGAGACCTTTGGAGAAAAGAGAACCTCTTGTATGAATATCAAGAGCTCAGATGGAAACCCAGTTCTAAGCAAAGAAGGGAAAGCAGAAAGGAGGAAGGAGTATATAGAGGGTCTATACAAGGGCGATGTACTTCAGGACAATATTATGGAAATGGAAGAGGATGTAGATGAAGACGAAATGAGAGATACGATACTGCGTGAAGAGTTTGACAGAGCACTGAAAGACCTGAGTGGAAACAAGGCCCCCAGAGTAGACAACATTCCATTGGAACTACTGACGGGCTTGGGAGAGCCAGTCCTGACAGAACTGTACCATTTGGTGAGCAAGATGTATGAAACAGGCGAAATACCCTCAGACTTCAAGAAGAATATAATAATTCCAATCCTAAAGAAAGCAGGTGTTGACAGATGTGAAAATTACCGAACAATCAGTTTGATAAGCCACAGCTGCAAAATACTAACTCGAATTCTTTACAGATGAATGGAAAAACTAGTAGAAGCCGACCTCGGGGAAGATCAGTTTGGATTCCGTAGAAATACTGGAACACATGAGGCAATACTGACCTTACGACTTATATTAGAAGAAAGATTAAGGAATGGCAACCCAACGTTTCTAGCATTTGTAGACTTAGAGAAATCTTTTGACAATGTTGACAGGAATACTCTCTTTCAAATTCTAAAGGTGGCAGGGGTAAAATACAGGGAGCGAAAGGCTATTTACAATTTGCACAGAAACCAGATGGCAGTTATAAGAGTCGAGGGACATGAAAGGGAAGCAGTGGTTGGGAAGGGAGTAAGACAGGGTTACAGCCTCTCCCCGATGTTATTCAATCTGTATATTGAGCAAGCAGTAAAGGAAGCAAAAGAAAAATTCGGAGTAGGTATTAAAATCCATGTAGAAGAAATAAAATCTTTGAGGTTCACTGATGACATTGTAATTCTGTCAGAGACAGCAAAGGACTTGGAAGAGCAGTTGAACGGAATGGACAGGTCTTGAAAGGAGGATATAAGATGAAAATCAACAAAAGCAAAACGAGGATAATGGAATATAGTCGAATTAAGTCAGGTGATGCTGAGAGAATTAGATTAGGAAATGACACACTTAAAATAGTAAAGGAGTTTTGCTATTTAGGAAGCAAAATAACTGATGATGGTCGAAGTAGAGAGGATATAAAATGTAGACAGGCAATGGCAAGGAAAGCGTTTCTGAAGAAGAGAAATTTGTTAACATCGAGTATAGATTTAAGTGTCAGGAAGTCATTTCTGAAAGTATTTGTATGGAGTGTAGCCATGTATCGAAGTGAAACATGGATGATAAATAGTTTGGACAAGAAGAGAATAGAAACTTTCGAAATGTGGTGCTACAGAAGAATGCTGAAGATTAGATGGGTACATCACATAACTGATGAGGAAGTATTGAATAGGATTGGGGAGAAGAGAAATTTGTGGCACAACTTGACCAGAAGAAGGGATCGGTTGGTAGGACATTTTCTGAGGCATCTAGGGATCACCAATTTAGTATTGGAGGGCAGCGTGGAGGGTAAAAATCGCAGAGGGAGACCAAGAAATGAATACACTAAGCAGATTCAGATGGATTTAGATTGCAGTAGGTACTGGGAGATGAAGGAGCTTGCACAGGATAGAGTAGCATGGAGAGCTGCATCAAACCAGTCTCAGGACTGAAGACCACAACAACAACAGCTTGGACCGAAAGAAGAAAACAATGTCCAGTACACATGGGCTGTAAAATGCATACCTTAAGAACTGTGAGGACTTGTTCATCTTAGCTAGCATAAAACATATCTCCAGTGTTGACCAATTGCTCATAGCTCCTCACGTACGCATTTTGTAGCCCATGTTTACCGGACATTTTTTCTTATTTTGATCCATACTACCACTTTTGAAAGTTGGCAACAACAGTACCATTACTTTTATTCCACCTTCAGAGGTATGATAACGATTTTGCCTTGTAGCTTTCGACTCATTCGATTCCGGTACTGGGGCCTTACCTCAAACTTATACATAATCACGGCATCACACTCGACTTACAAACATTTGCCGGAGCTGGCGCCGGTATTTTGATGCTGCTTAGACTCGTTAGATGACGTTTGCAGGCATTAGTTACTAGGTAAAATTTATAAAGAAAGCAACATACGAAACGGACGAGAAATTCGGGAAATTAGTCAAAGGTGAAGAAGAAATAAAAGTTGTTCCCTAATTGAACACTCACTTTGCAGTGTAGTGTGCACTGATTTGAAATTTCCTGGCATTTATTCGCCCTGAAGAGGACCGCTGAAAAGATGGTCGAAATGTCGGTATTTTCGTTTTTGAGTGTTTTATAATGCCATGGCCTAGTACCCAAAATGGTTTTGTTCAAGCTCTTTGTAGGAACTATATCGCTTATCTCCGATATTCTGAGAATGATACAATTATTTTTTCCTAATACTTAGCAACTGAAATAGTGCTTGAAATGATATAAATGGTACTTATGCTTTATGGTATGGAGACTGGAACGGTGCTTCGTCTTAATGATAACAATATACAAGAAAATTCAGCCATGTTCCTCAGAAGTTGCACAACGCCGAATTCCTGAAATACATCCGTGTATTTCGAATGTGGTACAACAGCTGTAGGTAGGAGACGAGGTACTACAGAAGTAAAACTGTGTGGACGGGGCGTGAGTCGTGTTTGGGTTGCTCAAATGGTAGAGCACTTGCCCATGAAAGGCGAAGGTCCCGAATTCGAGTCTCAGTCCCACACACAGTTTTAATCTGCCAGGAAGTTTCGTATCGGCGCACACTCCGCTGCAGAGTGAACTAATTCTGGAAAGAGCTGTATAGTTACTGGAGAGATACAGGATGTTCCAAAATTCCCGTTAAAAACTTGTAGGGAACTGGGCGACGATATTTTGAACTAGAGACCATGTATGGAAAAGTATATCCGTGCTACAGCCGTATAAATACATCTTCGCTTATGTGGTAGGCGACAGGGTTATAATCACTGGGGGGGGGGGGGGGTTACTTACGTCGGATCGTATGCTGTCATTTGACGGCTGTCTCCTCTCGGAACTGGTTCGAGTCTCGTTCATTTGTCTATGAGAGTTAGAGCAACATTACTGAGTACACTTTTGCCGAATACACAATACGAGTATTGTGTGTGGCCAAAGCTCACAGTACTGGAAGAGCTGCTGGTCGCCTCTATCAAGATCGTTGTCCACAGCGTCTGACTCCTCCCCACACGCTTTTCGTTAGCATTGCGCAACGTCTTCGAGAAAGGGAGCCTTCACCGTCAGCCGGTGCTTCTGTGGTGCCCCGTGGAGACGCAGCGCACGCGAATTGGAAAATATATTTATATGGATATTGTGTCTGTTCTTTCGGACATGTCCGAAAGGACACTACGAATGCAGTGTGTGGACATACAAGGTGAGAATGTGGGTCTCGCTGGATGCGTGCGCGGGATAGTCCCTGTAGTCTCACTATCCTCTGTGCCGTCGGTGCCGTCGGTGGCTCAGATGGGTAGAGCGACTGCCATGTAAGCAGGAGATCCATGGTTCAAGTTCCGGTCGGGGCACACATTTTCACCTGTCTCCGTTGATATGTATCAAAGCCCGTCAGCAGCTAAAGGTATTTATTTCATTCTAGTTTCGAATTGGAAAACGTCCTTCTGTAAAAACAGTGTCTCTGAAGACCGATTTTTTTTTTATTAATGAGTGTAACTGTAGAACAACGCAGGTACTGGGTCACATCTACACTGAAATGCCAAACAAACTAGTATAACATTGGGTATTCAAACACAGAGATATGTAAACAGGCTTAATATGGTGCTGCCGCTGGCAACGCCTGTGTAAGACGTGAGTCTGGCTTAGTAGTTAGATCGGCTACAATTGCAGGTTATCAAGATTTAAGTGACTTTGAACGTGGTATTATACTCGGCGCAAGAGCGATGGGACACAGCATCTCCGAGCTAGAGATGAAGTGGAGATTTTCCTGTACGACCATTTCACGAGAGCTCCGTGAATATCAGCAATCCAGTAAAACAACAAATGTTCGACATCGCTGCGGCCGGAAAAAGATCCTGCAAGAATGGGAACTGAAGAGAATCGTTTAGCGTGGTGAAAGTGCAACACTTCCGCAAATTACAGAAAATCTCAATGCTTGACCATCAACAAGTGTCAGTATGCGAACCGTTAAACGAAACATCATCTAGATGGACTTTCAGAGGCGAAGGCCCACTCGTGTACTTTTGCTGACTGCACAGCACAAAGCTTTACGCCTCATTTGGGCCCATCGGTACGAACATTGGACTGTTGATGACTGGAAACATATTGCCTGGTTGGACGAGTCTCATTTCAAAATGTATATATAGTACGGACGTGTACGAGTATGAAGACAACATCATGAATCCGTGGACCCTGCATGTCAGCTGGGGACTGTTCAAGCTGGTGGAGGCTCTGTAACGTTGTAGGGTGTGTGCATTCGGAGTGATGTGGGACCCCTGATACGTCTAGAGACATCCCGTCTGATCACCTGCATCCATTCGTGTCCATTGTGGATTCCGACGGAAGTGGGTAATTCCAGCAGGATAATGCGACGCCGCACACAACCACAATTGCTACACAGTGGCTGCAGGAACACTCTTCCGAGCTTAAACACTTTCGCTGGCCACCAAACTCCCCAGACATCCTGTACGTTTCCAGTAAATTGCATAGCCGTTGTATTACAATTGGTATCTGCGAATACTTTCCATAATTCGTGGCAGATCGTGAGGCGCTACTGCAGACGTCGGCAGCGTTTACCCAGGCGGCGTCTCGGCTACAGCAGCTCTGACGGCCACGAGAATAACCGAATGTAAATGACATGATTCAAGTGAATGAAATGACCTCCAAAGATCTGTATACCACCTGAACGTAATATGCAACGAATACAACTTTAAAAATTCTAGTAATAAAACGTAAATAAGTGCACTTGGAGGAAAATATTAAGTCAGTTTAAAATTAGTTTTGGATAATCCTGCATTAGAACAGGTCTCTTAATCCTTCATTTAGGGTACGCTGTAAGCAGTTGTTACTCTGATACTGAAAATAAATTACACAAATTCTAAGCTGTCTGTGGCACCATTATCCGAACATTGGGCATTAAAGTACCGACATAAACAGATTGTCCAGAAATTCTATAAATTGGTCCCTGTGTTATGCTATGAAAGCGAAAACATGGTTAAAACAAACAAAACAAAATCACACGGCAGAGATGAGGTTCGTAAGAAATTCGAAGAGCTGCACAACAAGAAATGATTAGGAATGAAGATACTAGAAAAAAATAAGTATTTTCAAGAGAAACTAAAAAATACAAAAATATCGTGAAGGCTGGTGAGAATGCTACGTCCCATACTTCCCCAAAATACTCTGAACTACAAGCGGAATCGGAGACGTGATATTGAAAGGCCTCGGACGTGGGAGCAATTTCGTTTGAGAGACTGTCCAACGTGGGGACTACTGAAGTAGTTATACATTATCGAATTCTTAAGTTATACACCAATATAAGTAAGTTTTAATGTAGTTTACGTTCGCTGACGTAAAATAAATAAATAAGTAAATAAATTCTTGCCTTCTGAAGTGGGCTATGTTCTTTCTCAGTGTTCAAACTGTCTCCATGCCAAATTTGAACAATATCTGTTAGGCGGTTTAGACTCGAAAACGAAACAGACTGTGTTACAAAGTAGAAAAGCTACTGAGAGAAAGAAGAGGCGTCACTTTCTGCAGGAGGCGGCCATCATTTTGCAGGACAATGTTCGGGCACGCTCGGTTCACGTCGTGACTGATTTGATCGGTATATGGGGATGGGGAGCGCCGCACCACGCACCACACACCCCAGACTTACGCCCTCGCGAGCTCAGCTTGATTCCTAGCGTGAAGGACGAACTCTGGGGTATTCGGTTAGGAGCTGTTATGGAGATACGTCGGACAATACACCGCTCCATTCGAACTACCTAATACAACTGGCGCAGCTATGGGTATCTTGCTCTTTCGACATCACTGGCGACGGCCTATACACGAGAGCTGTTAAAAAAATATCCGACCTTTATTAACTGTTGAAATCAAGAATGGTATCAGGGCGTGCGTGCGCTCATGTTTTCAGGCACACATAACACACATACCTGATTTTCTCCACTACTTCGGAACACTTGTAAGTGGTACACGTTAGATTTAGTAATCTGAGCAAAATGGCGTCGTTGCACCAAATTTGGCTTCAAGCATGGCGATTCTCAAGTTGAAAGGATCGTGTGTTTGTGGACGAAGTAATGGGTACTACACGGCTAAAGGAGTGGTACAACCATTTCAAAGGTAGCCGCTAATCAATGAAGGCAGAAGACGGTTAAGGTACGCGCTCAATATCCGCAAATCAGGTCGTTACTGACCCCGCAAAATCCCTGGTGAAGCAGAATAGACGAATCACTATTAGAGAAGTTGCAGTCTAATTTAAAAGCCGTAAATTCAACTAAATAACTACGTATTACAATAACGAACAACTTAAATTAGAAGGAACACACAGAAAATGTTGTGGGGAAGGCTAACGAAAGACTGCGTCTTATTGGCAGGACACTTAGAAAACGTAACAGACCTACAAAGGAGACTGCCTACACTACGCTTGTCCGTCCTCCTTTAGAATAGTACTGGGAGATGTGGGATGCTTACCAGATAGGACTCGCGGAGTACATCGAAAAAGTTCAAAGAAAGGCAGCATGTTTTCTATTATCGCGAAATATGGGAGAGAGTGTCACAGAAATGCGAAAATATTTTGTTGACACCGATCTCCGTAGGGAGGAACGATCACCACGATAAAATAAGGGAAAGCAGAGCTCTTACGGAAAAATACAGGTGATCATTCTTTCCGAATGCTACACGAGATTGGAATAATAGAGACTTGTGAAGGTGGTTCGATGAACCCTCTGCCAGGCACTTAAATGTGATTTGCATAGTATCCATGTAGATGTAAGTATAGGTGTTCACATTATTTTTCCTATCCACTGTATGTGCATACCGCTTTCGACGAACTTTGTTACCTCAATGTCGACATCTGCACCATTTTCGAAATTTGTGAGCTTACTTATATTATCTGTAATGTTAGTATACAACATGAACAGTAAGGTTCCCAACACACTTCCCTGTGGCACATGTGGCTACTTTTACACATACAGATGAACCTCCATTCAAGATGAGATGCTGTGTCCTCCCTACAAAAATATTTTACCGGCCGTACTTTATACGCTACAGGCAAACAGTCAACTACAATTGCTGTTAACTGTGCGGTAACCTCTAGCGTATCAGAAGCTGTTTAGGTAAATTGTTTCAGATGAATGCGCGCACTCGTGTTTCGGCAGGTGTACAGTTTTGCATTTCAGTTTTTGCACGTTTCCCAGATACTTTTTCGAAAATTTCCAGCAAAACAAATCGAAATGTTTATTACATCATGAAACAATGAAGAAGCAAAAGCAGGTTTGTTCGCAAACCCGAAGCAACATCTGGTGCAAGATTCATGGGTTTTAATATAGTAGCTGTCGATAGGTCTTTTTCGTTGTTAACAAATGTAACTGACAAACACAAACTAAGGACTTCTCAAATAACTATTTGTGATGAAACAGGCGTTTCGGTTAATCCTAAAAACCAATCGAAGATCGCAGCTTGCAAAGGGAAACGTCCAGTAGGATCGTTAACATCTGGAGAAAGGGACGAAACTGCAGCCTGCCTCATTAGTACGTCAGCAAGCGGAGCTTACATGCCTCCTACGCTTATTTTTCCACGAAAGAAGAAGCAGAAAAAAATTTTAGTTGGGAATGGCAGCAGGAGGTTGCGCTGAAGTCCGCAGAACCGCATGGATGGGCACAGAGTTATTCTTTGTATGGTTTCCACAATTTGTGGTATTTTATAAGGCATCAAAGCACGTCCCAGTTCTCCTTATATCAGATGGCCACTCAGCTCATACCACGAACAATGACGTTATGTACTACGCGAAGGAGAGTGGCGTTTCTTCACCACCACATTGCTCTCACAGACTTCAGCCGCTTGATGTTTGTTTTATGAAAACTTTAAGCCTTCGTTATAGTGTTGAGCTTCGTAAATGGCTACTGAGCCACGCAGGGAAAGTCGTCACTATCTTTCAAATTTCAACGCTTTTTGTTCAGCTTTGTCTAAAGTGCAACAATGAAAACCGCTATTAAATATTTCGAAGCTACTGGAATATGGCCCACGGACCCATCCATATTCGCCGGTGCAGACTTTTCCCGGCAGACACAACTGACGTCGGACTAGACAGGCCTTCACATAAAGAGGTTATTATATCTGAACAATTGGAATTGCCTCCACCTAGCACACCAGCTAAAAAAGACGACGCTAACGGGCTGGATAATCAAGCGGGCGAGGTTTCAAAGAATTGTAACAATGAACTGCCGCCTAAGAATAACAAAGTTATTGGGACTAATTGTTCTAATCTTGGGTGCTCTTGGATGACAACTGACAACAAAACCTCTTCATTTCGTATTTCACCTGAAATTCTGATGCCCTTGCCAAAAGTTAACGAAAGCAAGTAAAGAGCGAAACTGAAGAGGGGGAAGACCGATGTTTTAACTGTTTCGCGGTACAAAAAAAAGAGTTAAAAGCCATTATTAGGAAAAATAGAAAAAGAACTTTGCCAAAGAAGAAATAGCATAGAAAAAATATTTGCGAATGAGAATAGAATTAAGAATTCAAAAAAGAAAGAAAGGGCCTGAAGATAAATAAAAAAAAGGAGAGAGAATACAATACTAACGAGAGTGATTATGGTGGGTTATATTCAAAATCAGTTGAAGGTTGGGTCGCTTGTTCCACGTGCGAAAAATGGACACACTATTCTTGTGCAAGAATAGATAGCGAAGATGATGAGTGTCTCCTCGTGTGTGAATTTTGTAAACAGCCTAAGAAAAGGATCCAATACACGAAAACTTTAGATTGACTTTAATACTCACTTTAAACTAAAAAAAAATACCGAGCAAGCCAATATTTTCTGCATTTCCGATTATTTTATACGTTTTTGTAATCACTTGTACTTACCACCCCGTGCACGGGGCAGAATGGGGCAAATGATATACATTTCTCTTTTTGAGCGAAAAAATATTGTTGTTTTATTTTATGGCAATGTTCTTGTATTTTTGTGATTGTTGTTGTTGTTGTCTTCAGTCCTGAGAATGGTTTGATGCAGCTCTCCATGCTACTCTATCCTGTGCAAGCTGCTTCATCTCCCAGTACCTACTGCAACCTACATCGTTCTGAATCTGCTTAGTGTATTCATCACGGTCTCCCTCTACGATTTTTACCCTCCACGCTGCCCTCCAATGCTAAATTTGTGATCCCTTGATGCCTCAAAACATGTCCTACCAACCGATCACTTCTTCTAATCAAGTTGTGCCACAAACTTCTCTTCACCCCAATCCTATTCAATGCCTCCTCATTAGTTACGTGCTACCCATCTAATCTTCAGCATTCTTCTGTAGCACCACATTTCGAAAGCTTCTATTCTCTTCTTGTCCAAACTAGTTATCGTCCATGTTTCACTTCCATACATGGCTACACTCCAAACAAATACTTTCATAAACGACTTCCTGATACATAAATCTATATTCGATGTTAACAAATTTCTCTTCTTGAGAAACGCTTTCCTTGCCATTGCCAGTCTGTGATTAATACATCATAATGTGTTCATATAAAAATTGGCAACTCTCTTATTTATCAATTTTGTACATTTAATCAAAGTTTTCAAATTTGTACCCTATTCTACCCTGGGTTCCCCAATGTGTAGGATAAGAAAGATAAAAATACAATCGCTTCTCGTTTCTTTAACGACAATTTGTGCTGTGCTCTCGGGTTCCACCCACCTTTCATCACTACATATTCCGAAAAAAATCATAGTTAACGAACATTATAAATTTCTCTAGAAACGAAGGCAAACACAGTTGACATTTAATAAGGCCACTGGTATCCTTCGAAATGCAAACTAATCACCGTCATGATGAACCTCATGGGTCAAAGCGGACGGGCGGAATCGAAATATGACCTTTAGCCACGATCGCTGATTTCTGTCAATTTGCGCCATTAATTTCTCTGCTCCCTAATCTGATTTCGTATCTCCCCATGAGCTATTCGATCAAAACTTTTTAGCTTTCTTCTACACCACCACATTTCGAAAGTTTCTAGTCGTCTCCTGTTTGGGGAACCAGGCATATTAACAACTGATTCGCAATATATATATTCCGAAGAGCTGAAGGTACCTCGAAAACAATGGAAATATTTTTTTTTAATTTGTGATTGTACCAGTTTGATTTACAATTAGTGCGAATATGAAATCATTTTAGTCCAAATCCTTATTTGAAGGTCCTAAATGTTAGTTCAAATGGCAGCTTGCTATGTAAGACATGCCCACTTGTTTCTCTGTGACAGCCCTTCTTTGAGATGATAAGCTTAGGGACATTTTTTCCCGTTGCTTTCTGCTTTCACCCATTGAATACATTTTTTCTTGTCCCATAGTAAGTTGTTTGCAACAGTAATAAGGTATCAGGGGTGTTTTTCGTTTCTGAACAAAACAAATGCCAAGATCTACCCACAAAGTTTTTGAGAGAAGTTGAAGAACACTTGCAAGAAATAAAATAGTAAATATCATGAAACAAACGTTATGTTTTTGTACAGCATTGGAAAGGAACGAAAAGCTTTACGAGCCATCTAGCAAATAAAAAAAACTTTACAGTGCGCTGCTTGCATATAAACGGTAGAGAAATCAATGACACATGCAGTGAAAGAAACTATGAATTTAAATGAGTGCATGTACGTCCTTAAGTGCAATACGACTTTAAATTTTCCGTAACTTTTCTAACTAAATGTACCTTTCCTCTCAAACCATTTATCCGAGAACCATGGAATTCTAACAGTCAGTTGTCTTAATCGAGGGCATGAAGTAATATTTTTAATGCTTCCTAGCTGTATTATAAAGAACATTGTGGACTTTCTATTTTTGAAGTTTGCCCTCAAAACGTGTATTTCTATAGTTTTCCAAAATTACACCATTAATGTATTATTCATGAAAAATAGACAGCTTGTTGGAAAATAGTGGAGATGCATATAAGAAATGTTTTGAGTTTTACCGTTTAATATAACAAAGCTTGGGATAAGGGACATGGAAACAGATTAATTTTACATGGTGGAGATAGAAGATACGTTCTCCCCGTGAAATCTGTCTTTAAAAACAAATGAATATCTTCAATCAACTGTTCATTTCATGAAGTCATTACTAGGAACGTTAATAATCTCCACAATCTGGGAAGTTAATTACTTTGGTGCAAGAAAGTCTCCATCATTCAGGAAAACGATGTTTTCAATAGCTAGCCGGCGGCCATAAAAAGCTTTACTACTGACAAATTTCAGTTTAAGAGGAGCCTAAACGATTTCTTGCTAACGATCTCCTCCGACACCATTAATGAATGGAATTTTTTAGTAGAACTAGCGCGCTCGCGATTGTGAGTGATAGAGAGAGAGAGAGAGAGAGAGAGAGAGCGGGGGTCAAATAATACGAGTACAGTCAGAAGTGTGACTAAATTTTCATTGATCATTCCACGTTCATGATCAATCCACTTGCGATCTGTGGAAGGTAAATTAGCATATTATTTTCTCATTGAGTATCTCCCCTTTATGGATCAATGTCAATGGAAAGTATATATTATAAAATCTAACCCTCTTGTCTGTCCCACTTCGGTTGAAGGTTACACATCAGACAAATACCTTCATATTGTTGTTGTTGTTGTCTTCAGCCCAGAGACTGGTTTGATGCAGCTCTCCATGCTACTGTATCATGTGCAAGCTTCATCTCCCAATACCTACTGCAACCTACATCCTTCTGAATCTACTTAGTGTATTCATCTCTTGGTCTCCCTCTTCGATTTCTACCCTCCACGTTGCCCTCCAACACTAAATTGGTGATCCGTTGATGCCTCAGAACGTGTACTACCAACCGATCCCTTCTTCTAGCCAAGTTGTACCACTAACTCCTCTTCTCCCGTATCCTATTCAATACCTCCTCATTAGTTATGTGATCTACCCATCTAATCTTCAGCATTCTTCTGTAGCACCACATTTCGAAAGCTTCTATTATCTTCTTGCCAAGCTCTTTATTGTCCATGATTCACTTCCATACATGGCTACACACAATACAAATACTCTGAGAAAAGACTTCCTGATACCTAAAGCTATACACGATGCTAACAAATTTTTCTTCTTCAGAAACACTTTCCTTACCATTGCCAGTCTACATTTAATATTCTCTCTACTTTGACCATCATCAGTTATTTTGCTCTCCAGATAGCAAAACTACTTTACTATTTTAAGTGTGTCATTTCCTAATCTAATTTCCTCAGCATCACCAAACTTAATTCGACTACATTCCATTATCCTCGTTTTGCTTTTATTGATGCTCATCTTATATCATCCTTTCAGGACACTCCATTCCGTTCAGCTGCTCTTCCAGGTTCTTTGCTGTCTCTGACAGAATTACAACGTTATCGGCGAACCTCAAGGTTTTAATTTCTTCTCCATTGATTTTGTTTCCTACTCCGATTCTTTTTGTTTCCTTTACTGCATCCTCAATAAACAGATTGAATAACATTGGGGATAGACTACAACCCTGTGTTACTCCCTTCTCAACCATTGCTTCCCTTTTATGTCCATCAACTGCAATCTGCTTTCTGTACAAATTGTAAATTGCTATTCGCTCCCTGTATTTTACTCTGGCCACCTTCAGAATTTGAAAGACTATTCCAGTCAACATCATCAGAAGCTTTTTCTAAGTCTACAAATGCTAGAAACGTAGCTTTGCCTTAATCTATTTTCTAAGGTAAGTCGTAGGGTCAGTATTGCCTCACGTGTTCCAGTATTTCTACGTAATCCAAACTGGTCTCCCCTGAGGTCGGCTTCTACCAGTTTCTCCATTCGTCTGTAAAGAATTCGCGTTAGTATTTTGAACCCGTGACATACTAAACAAATAGTTGGGTAATTTTCACATCTTTCAACACCTGCTTTCTTTGAAATTGGAATTATTTTATTCTTCTTGAAGTCTGACGGTATTACGCCTGTCTCATACATCTTGCTCATCAGATGGTAAAGGTTTGTCAGGGATGGCTCTCCCAAGGCGTTCTAATGGAATGTTGCCTACTCCCGGGGCCTTGTATCGACTAAGGTCTTTCAGTGCTCTGTCAAACTCTTCATGCAGTAGGTCATCTCCCATTTCATCTTCATCTACATCCTCTTCCATTTAAATTACATTGTCCTCAAGTACATTGCCCTTGTATATATCCTCTATATACACCTTCCTCCCCCCCCCCCCCATGAGCCATGGACCTTGCCGCTGGTGGGGAGGCTTGCGTGCCCCAGCGATACAGATAGCCGTACCGTAGGTGCAACCACAACGGAGGGGTATCTGTTGAGAGGCCAGACAAACGTGTGGTTCCTGAAGAGGGGCAGCAGCCTTTTCAATAGTTGCAGGGGCAACAGTCTGGATGATTGACTGATCTGGCCTTGTAACAACAACCAAAACAGCCTTGCTGTGCTGGTACTGCGAACGGCTGAAAGCAAGGGGAAACTCCAGCCGTAATTTTTCCCGAGGGCATGCAGCTTTACTGTATGATTAAATGATGATGGCATCCTCTTGGGTAAAATATTCCGGAGGTAAAATAGTCATCCATTCGGATCTCCGGGCGGGGACTACTCAAGAGGATGTCGTTATCAGGAGAAAGAAAACTGGCGTTCTACGGGTCGGAGCGTGGAATGTCAGATCCCTTAATCGGGCAGGTAGGTTAGAAAATTTAAAAAGGGAAATGGATAGGTTAAAGTTAGATATAGTGGGAATTAGTGAAGTTCGGTGGCAGGAGGAACAAGACTTCTGGTCAGGTGACTACGGGGTTATAAACACAAAATCAAATAGGGGTAATGCAGGAGTAGGCTTAATAGTGAATAGGAAAATAGGAATGCGGGTAAGCTACTACAAACAACATATTGAACGCATTATTGTGGCCAAGATAGATACGAAGCCCACACCTACTACAGTAGTACAAGTTTATATGCCAACTAGCTCTGCAGATGACGAAGAAATTGAAGAAATGTATGATCAAATAAAAGAAATTATTCAGGTAGTGAAGGGTGACGAAAATTTAATAGTCATGGGTGACTGGAATTCGGTAGTAGGAAAAGGGAGAGAAGGAAACGTAGTAGGTGAATATGGACTGGGGCAAAGAAATGAAAGAGGAAGCCGCCTGGTAGAATTTTGCACAGAGCACAACTTAATCATAGCTAACACTTGGTTCAAGAATCATAAAAGAAGGCTGTATACATGGAAGAACCCTGGAGATACTAAAAGGTATCAGATAGATTATATAATGGTAAGACAGAGATTTAGGAACCAGGTTTCAAATTGTAAGACATTTCCAGGGGCAGATGTGGACTCTGACCACAATCTGTTGGTTATGACCTGTACATTAAAACTGAAGAAACAGCAAAAAGGTGGGCATTTAAGGAGATGGGACCTGGACAAACTAAAAGAACCAGAGGTTGTACGGAGTTTCAAGGAGAGCATAAGGGAGCAATTGACAGGAATTGGGGAAAGAAATACAATAGAAGAAGAATGGGTAGCTTTGAGGGATGAAGTAGTGAAGGCAGCAGAGGATAAAGTAGGTAAAAAGACGAGGGCTAGTAGAAATCCTTGGGTAACAGAAGAAATATTGAATTTAATTAATGGAAGGAGAAAATATAAAAATGCAGCAAATGAAACAGGCAAAAATTAATACAAACGTCTCAAAAATGACATCGACAGGAAGTGCAAAATGGCTAAGCAGGGATGGATAGAGGACAAATGTAAGGATGTAGAGGGGTAAGATA
The DNA here is from genome assembly GCF_023897955.1 of Schistocerca gregaria. Classification (NCBI taxonomy): domain Eukaryota; kingdom Metazoa; phylum Arthropoda; class Insecta; order Orthoptera; family Acrididae; genus Schistocerca; species Schistocerca gregaria. Next base: position 74,326 of record NW_026062194.1, on the reverse strand, counting down.
GATACTGCCTACAGCAAAATTAAAGAGGCCTTTGGAGAAAAGAGATTCACTTGTATGCATATCATGAGCTCAGATGGAAACCCTGTTATCAGCAAAGAAGGGAAAGCAGAAAGGTGGAAGGTGTATGTTGTTGTTGTTGTTGTGGTCTTCAGTTTTGAAACTGGTTTGATGCAGCTCTCCATGCTGAAAATGTGCGCCCCGACTGGGACTCGAACCCGGGATCTCCTGCTTACATGGCAGACGCTCAATCCATCTGAGCCACCGAGGACACAGACGAATAGCGCGACTGCAGGGACTTATCCCTTGCACGCTTTCCGTGAGACTCATATTCCCAACTGTCCTCAATCTACATACGTAATGTACGTAATAGGTATTTGACTATCCACTCATTACTCGCGCACACTAAGGTGACGATTCCAGTAAGAGTTCGGGCAACCTGTGCGCATTCGCGCAGACGAAGGTCAATGGCTGGGTAGCCTTTAACTACACATATGAAGGTAGTAACTGTTCTCGAAGGAACAGATACCACTGATGACCGTGCAGCTTCTCTAGAATAAATGATAATTAATTGAAAGCCTCGGCTTCCGACAGGTGGTGATATACCTCGATTGGGACAGCTGAAAATGTGTACCCCGAGGCACATCAACACCTGTCGGCAGGCGAGGGTTTCAATTAATTATGATTTATTAAGGAGAAGCTGCACGGTCATAAGTGGTATCTGTTCCTTCGAGAACCGTTACTAACTGCATATACCTTCACAATTCTCTATTATTCCAATCTCGTATAGCGCGCGGAAAGAACGAACACCTATATCTTTCCGTACGAGCTCTGATTTCCCTTATTTTATCGAGGTGATCGTTTCTCAGTATGTAGGTCGGTGTCAAGAAAATATTTCGCATTCGGAGGAGAAAGTTGGTGTTTGGAATTTCGTCGCAACGAAAAACGCCTTTGTTTTAATGATGTCCAGCCCAAATCCTGTATCATTTCAGTGACACTCTCTCCCATATTTCGCGATATAACGTGCTGCCCTTCTTTGAACTCCGACAACCCTATCTCGTAAGGATCCCACACCGCGCAGCAGTATTCTAAAAGCGGACGGTCAAGCGTACCTGAGCAGAGCGTTTCCGACTCAGGAGTGTCCCATGGCAACCGTCTGCCTATGGTAAACTCCTATGGAACCAAACTGTTGAGGTCATCAGTCTCTATGCTTACACACTACTTACCGTAACCTATGCTAAGGACAACACACACACACCCATGCCCGAGGGAGGACTCGAACCTCGTAGCCAACGTAGCGACGGGGGGAGCCGCGCGAACCGTGACAAGGCGTTTGAGACAGCGCGGCTACCTCGCGCGGCTCATGGCAACCATTACACTGCTTCAAATAATGGGCTGTAGAAACTTTTATAAAACACGGAGTAAAAACAAAACCTTTCCGTTCCAAGAGTCTAGACAAGTAACCCTGTAAAAAAAGGCAACTTCAAAGAAATTGAATTTTCGAACGTTTTGAAGGAACGTTTTAAGGAACACCGTTGATCAAATGTCACAGGGATTTTGTACTCAGGTTTCTCATGTGGATTAACAGTTTCTAATCAATATTCAGAATGAGCAGGGCTTAAAACTTTGAAGCGTTAAATTTCAAGGGCCGTTCTCTTGTTTGCAAATAGTTTCACAGCGGAAATTTCTCTAGTTTATAGGGAAATGAGGATAGCAATGGAAGAAGGGGGGGAAGGGGGGAGAGGAGGGGGAGAGGAATCTTGCGCCTCCCACCTTGGAATCTTCAGTACAGAATTTTCATTCATTACGAGATTCTCAGCCACTTGCAGAAGTGATTTCCCGTGATTCTGCAAAACTTTTCCTTTAGCCAGTCGTAGCAACTATAGGATTTGGTTCCTGCTGATGACATGTCTCGGAACTTAAACTGACCAACTCATTTGCATAAAGAGCTACCTTATCACTCACTTCTTTACTTGCGTAGACCGTATGGTCTGCAAAGAATTGTTTTTCTTTAATCGTTTTTTTTACGTCTTTTGTAAACTTCAACACCTTCTTAACTTTTCCCGCTAATTAACGCTATTGAAGCATGGTCTTTTACTAAATGTTCCTATGACCAAAAAGCAATGCCGATAGCTGGAGTCTAAGGTTTTTGTTAATCAAGCCGTTTGAATTCTTGTGATGATATCTCCGTAGAATCTTTCATACCCTAACGCATATTTCTTTATATCTAATTTAAAAGTGAAATACCGGTTTTCATAAATGCAGATTTAAAATATTTTAATATAATGCAATAAATATTTCATTAAAATTTTTCGTCCTCTTAGGATCGAGGTTCCAAAACAAGTGACACATTGAAAAATTCTAACAGAGGAGCCAAATACGAATTCTGTGATATATTTAGTAATGCTTTCATAATGAAACATTTTCAGAAACATCTCACAACTTTTAGGGGTTGAATTTTCAAAAACAATTAAACACGTATTCTTCCATTTAGAACTGAGGAGCCAAATTCAAATCTTCATCGATTTAGTTCTAAAAATGCTTTCATATTGAAATATTTCATAAAACTTTTCATCCCTTATTTCACTCTATTGGTGAGTTAAATTTCCAAAAACAACGAAACACTTTTTTTTACACCCAACCGAGAAATCAAATACCAATTTTTATAGATGAAGCTTTAAAAATGCTTTAGTAGTTCTTTAATAATGATTTATTTTCAAAAAACCTTCACTAATTATTTTATCCTCCTAATGGAAAAATTTCGGAAAGTGCTAAAAACCTGTTTTTTTTTCTTTTTTTTTTTGTCATCTGTCTACTGATTGGTTTGATGCAGCCCGCCACGAATTCCTTTCCTGTGTTAACCTCTTCATCTCAGAGTAGCACTTGCAACCTACGTCCTCAATTATTTGCTTGATGTATTCCAATCTCTGTCTTCCTCTACAGTTTTTGCCCTCTACAGCTCCCTCTAGTACCATGGAAGTCATTCCCTCATGTCTTAGCAGATGTCCTATCATCCTGTCCCTTCTCCTTACCAGTGTTTTCCACATATTCCTTTCCTCTCCGATTCTGCGTAGAACCTCCTCATTCCTTACCTTATCAGTCCACCTAATTTTCAACATTCGTCTATAGCACCATATCTCAAATGCTTCGATTCTCTTCTGTTCCGGTTTTCCCACAGTCCATGTTTCACTACCATACGTTGCTGTACTCCAGACGTACATCCTCAGGAATTTCTTCCTCAAATTAAGGCCGGTAGTTGATATAAGTAGACTTCTCTTGGCCAGAAATGCCTTTTTTGCCATAGCGAGTCTGCTTTTGATGTCCTCCTTGCTCCGTCCGTCATTGGTTATTTTACTGCCTAGGTAGCAGAATTCCTTAACTTCATTGACTTCGTGACCATCAATCCTGATGTTAAGTTTCTCGCTGTTCTCATTTCTACTACTTCTCATTACCTTCGTCTTTCTCCGATTTACTCTCAAACCATACTGTGTACTCATTAGACTGTTCATTCCGTTCAGCAGATCATTTAATTGTTCTTCACTTTCACTCAGGATAGCAATGTCATCAGCGAATCGTATCATTGATATCCTTTCACCTTTTATTTTAATTCCACTCCTGAACCTTTGTTTTATTTCCATTATTGCTTCCTCGATGTACAGATTGAAGAGTAGGGGCGAAAGGCTACAGCCTTGTCTTACACCCTTCTTAATACTAGCACTTCGTTCTTGATCGTCCACTCTTATTATTCCCTCGTGGTTGTTGTACATACTGTATATGACCCGTCTCTCCCTATAGCTTACCCCTACTTTTTTCAGAATCTCGAACAGCTTGCACCTTTGTATATTGTCGAACGCTTTTTCCAGGTCGACAAATCCTATGAACGTGTCTTAATTTTTCTTTAGGCTTGCTTCCATTATTATCCGTAACGTCAGAATTGCCTCTCTCGTGCCTTTACTTTTCCTAAAGCCAAACTGATCGTCACCTAGCGCATTATCAATTTTCTTTTCCATTCTTCTGTATATTATTCTTGTAAGCAACTTCGATGCATGAGCTGTTAAGCTCATTGTGCGATAATTCTCGCACTTGTCAACTCTTGCCGTCTTCGGAATTGTGTGGATGATGCTTTTCCGAAAGTCAGATGGTATGTCGCCAGACTCATATATTCTACACACCAACGTGAATAGTCGTTTTGTTGCCACTTCCCCTAATGATTTTAGAAATTCTGATGGAATGTTATCTATCCCTTCTGCCTTATTTGACCGTAAGTCCTCCAAAGCTCTTTTAAATTCCGATTCTAATACTGGATCCCCTATCTCTTCTAAATCGACTCCTGTTTCTTCTTCTATCACATCAGACAAATCTTCACCCTCATAGAGGCTTTCAATGTATTCTTTCCACCTATCTGCTCTCTCCTCTTCATTTAACAGTGGAATTCCCGTTGCACTCTTAATGTTACCACAGTTGCTTTTAATATCACCAAAGGTTGCTTTGACTTTTCTGTATGCTGAGTCTGTCCTTCCGATAATCCTATCTTTTTCGATGTCTTCACATTTTTCCTGCAGCCATTTCGTCTTAGCTTCCCTGCACTTCCTATTTATTTCATTCCTCAGCGACTTGTATTTCTGTATTCCTGATTTTCCCGGAACATGTTTGTACTTCCTCCTTTCATCAATCAACTGAAGTATTTCTTCTGTTACCCATGGTTTCTTCGCAGCTACCTTCTTTGTACCTATGTTTTCCTTCCCAACTTCTGTGATGGCCCTTTTTAGAGATGTCCATTCCTCTTCAACTGTGCTGCCTACTGCGCTATTCCTTATTGCTGTATCTATAGCGTTAGAGAACTTCAAACGTATCTCGTCATCCCTTTGAACTTCCGTATCCCACTTCTTTGCGTATTGATTCTTCCTGACTAATGTCTTGAACTTCAGCCTACTCTTCATCACTACTATATTGTGATCTGAGTCTATATCTGCTCCTGGGTACACCTTACAATCCAGTATCTGATTTCAGAATCTCTGTCTGACCATGACGTAATCTAATTGAAATCTTCCCGTATCTCCCTGCCTTTTCCAAGTATACCTCCTCCTCTTGTGATTCTTGAACAGGGTATTCGCTATTACCAGCTGAAACTTGTTACAGAACTCAATTAGTCTTTCTCCTCTTTCATTCCTTGTCCCAAGCCCATACTTTCCTGTAACCTTTTCTTCTACTCCTTCCCCTACAACTGCATTCCAGTCGCCCATGACCATTACATTTTCGTCCCCCTTTGCATACTGCATTACCCTTTCAATATCCTCATACACTTTCTCTATCTGTTCATCTTCAACTTGCGACGTCGGCATGTATACCTGAACTATCGTTGTCGGTGTTGGTCTGCTGTAGATTCTGATTATAACAACCCGGTCACTGAACTGTTCACAGTAACACACCCTCTGCCCTACCTTCCTATTCATAACGAATCCTACACCTGTTATGCCATTTTCTGCTGCTGTTGATATTACCCGATACTCATCTGACCAGAAATCCTTGTCTTCCTTCCACTTCACTTCACTGACCCCTACTATATCTAGACTGAGCCTTTACATTTCCCTCTTCAGATTTTCTAGTTTCCCTACCACGTTCAAGCTTCTGACATTCCACGCCTCGACTCGTAGAACATTATCCTTTCGTTGATTATTCAATCTTTTTCTCATGGTAACCTCCCCCTTGGCAGTCCCCTCCCGGAGATCCGAATGGGGGACTATTCCGGAATCTTTTGCCAATGGAGAGATCATCATGACACTTCTTCAATTACAGGCCATATGTCCTGTGGATGCACGTTACGTGTCACCCCCTTAGGAGTGGAATTTCGAACAATGTCTTCTTAAATGATGCTTACAGCGTACGATTTACACCTTCATCAATATTTCAAGTTCTTATACTTTGGAGGTTGGGCTGGAAGGCGATGAGTCAGTGAATACGTGTGCCCCAATTGCACCTCCTTGGAGGTTGTATTTCCAAAAACAGTGAAACACGTATTTTTCAATAAGACAATTTTCATAGATTTAGCTTTAAAAATTCTTTCACACTGAATTATTTTCATAAAACATTTCATCCTGTATTCCACCCCCTTACGGGTTGAATGTATCAAAAACAGTGAGACATGTACTTTTTTTTTATTTCAACCGAGAAGCCAAATTCAGGTTTCAATATATTTAGCTTTAAAAATGCTTTCATAATTAAATATTTCATGAAACATTCCATCCTCTATGAAATGGGTTGTGGTAGTGACACACCAAAATCACAACAGTAATCCGTTGCAGTTGATACATATTTTATTACAATCAAAAGCATTATAAAATCACAGTCACAATAATCTAAGAGACTGCCTTACAAGGCCAGATCAGTTGGACAAATAATAAATAAATTTCTTTAAGCGGAACAAAACCCGTAAAACTTGAAATTTGAATATGACTAGGTACATATACTTAGGTAAAGCTTTACTGAAATAGTGCAAATGTCCATAGAATTCCCAGCAGAACTCTCATTACTTCCAATCAGCAGAGGAACAGATTTAGCGTAAGAACACATATTTTTTAACGTTTGGCTAGCCAACTTTCCTAAACAAAACTATAAACAAATGACTAAAATAATTAAGGAGGTGCTTTAATTTCGACCAAACCGATCTTCAAATTTGATTACTCAGTTGATTAATCAACAATATTCTTAGAATGATTACAACTAGAACATGAACATACGCCAATACCCCTAAAATGAGGTTGCTTCAATATTTCGTGTGAATTGGCGATAGACGCGATCAGACTAAGGATTCAAATCAATAGGAGAGATCCATGAGACAGGGAATTACATAGAAATATACTCAACTTATCAATGCAATTGAACTTTGGATGCTATAGTTCTCCATCGGAAAGATGGAATCACGCAAAAGTGACAACATAACCCAAGATGTAAAGGAGAGGACATTACCTTAAATATCTCTTTGCCCCCGTGGTGCTCTGCTCCCAGTATGCTCGCGTCGACCACTGCCAGTTATCTCTAACACAACACACATCAACGGCAGACAGTGTTCTGATACATAAACTACACAACCTTATCTGGAGAACAGGTGAACACTACAACTTAACTGAAACAAATGAGCCTCCGTGAGTTACTTAGCCAGTGCCAGCCCTTAAACTTTGATTAATAAGTTCGCTAAAAATCATTACGAAGTTAAGATGACAAGATTTATCTCCAGGTTCGGCATATTAGGGGCAGAGACAATGAATTGGCGACGCTCTCAGCCGTATGTTCGCGGCAGAATCTGGGGAAGGCAAGGTCCAGGTGGAGCCGGAACTTGGGGTGAATTTCCTTCTCTTCGAGACACCCGGTTTCTTCTGCGACTTAGCCGGCAAACAGGCCGAGGACCCCGGGTGGGGACCGAATAGGCAGCAGTTGGCGGATGGCGACGTCGTCACTGGCTGTTGCCTTCGTGGGGGCCTCTTGTGTAAAGGGGGAGACAACCGTGGCCAAGTGAAGGTCTGTATTCCACAGGAACGAGTTAGCATGGCACTCAGATATTTCCACGATTCGGGGGTCATTTGCGGTTCTACAAGACCTTGAACCGAGTTCGGGAACACATGTTTTGGCCCAACCTATATCGCGATGTCAGGCGATTTGTTGGTAACTGCGTCCAGTGCAAGCGCGGTAAGCCCGATGTGGGGCCGCGCAGAGAACTACTACAGTCGCTTAGAGAGCAGTGTCCTCTGGACCGCGACTCAAAGATCGAAACAACGATCGATGGAAACTGGTGCCAGAAACGCACCAGCTTACTTTATTCCATCCCCTTAGGGATTGAACTTCCAAAAACACTAAAACACGTATTTTCTTATTTATAACCTTGAAGTCAAATACCAATTTTTATTGATGTAGCCTTAAAAATACTTTCATAGTTCTTCCATAATTATTTATCTCAAAATAAAACGTTCACCCACTATTTCACCTCATAGAGGTTAAATTCCGAATAATACTGGAACATATATTTCTTTATTTCTGACCTAGAAACCAGATACAAATTTTCGTATGTCTAGCTTCAAAATTACCTTAATAGCTACATGTTTCAAAAATCCTTTCATTTCCTGTGTCTCCCCCTTAGAGGTGGAATTTCGAGATCTGCAGTATAAGCGGTATAAGATCAACACCCTTTCCAAATATCAAGGTTTCTTTTCCATGGCGGTCTGGACTGTGTGAATTTCATAGTAATAGGCCTCCACACACACACACACACACACACACACACACACACACACACACCCTACAAATGCCACCACCACCTCCTGGGGAAATTTCTGCAGACGCCCTTGTTCCACTGCACTCATATTTTGCCGACGACCTACATTTAGCAGCGTGGGAGGGATAGTGTCGTGCAATAGCCAGTATACTCAGTAGACAACGAACTGTTCGTTGTGAAATCAGCGACATGGGAACCGCGACTGAAACAGAAGGTGCTCAAGGTGAAGCGCACTAGACTCGTGTCTACCACGGCTTCAGATAGTATCAATTTACCATGAACGTAAGTTCCGAAAAGTGAGCAAATAATTTTACAGTAAATTCAGTACCGATGGAGAAGACATTTCTAAAATATTTCAGAAATAATGAAACATTTCACATTAAGCGACGCGGCAGAAAACGCAATGGATATGCTTGCACTTAAGACGGAAGGCCCTACGTGCTTACGCAGGCTTACGACAGATCGCAAAATTCGGCAGTAGGCTTTAGCCAACCTCGTGTGCTGCCATCTGTTGTTGATGCCAGGCATCAAGGTCTCAGTAGTACGGCCATCCACTGGAGAGTAGTTGCTTTGTAAGCATTCCGTCTTCAGGCCACCAGTGGCCTACTGGGACGGGACCATCCGACCGCCGTTGTCATCGTCCGTGGAGGATGCGAACAGGAGGGGCGTGGGGTCAGCACACTGCTCTCCCGGCCGTTATGATTGTATACTTGACCGAAGCCGCTGCTATTCGGTCGAGTAGCTCCTCAATTGGCACCACGAGGCTGAGTGCGCCCCGAAAAAGACAACAGCGCATGGCAGCCTGGACGGTCACCCATCCAAGTGCCTTTAACGCCCTTAACTTCGGTGATCTCACGGGAACAGGTGCAACCACCGCGGCAAGGCCTCTCCCGCAGGTACTTTAGAGTAGTTGCATACATTTCATAATTATCTAGTTTAAGGGGAAAATGTAAAAAAGACGATCGTCACCCAAGTTACAACTAAACTGAGTTTCAGGTTAGTTATCAAGTGGTCTTGTGTGCGAGCCTGCATTTTTAATCCTTTGCGGTGGGAATGATTCAAACCCGTCATGTTCTTCTTATGAGGTATGCTATTTATTTTGCACACAATGATCGTTTGTAGTTGTGCTGAGTTACTAGCTTGATAAATTTTTGGATGGTGCACGTATTATAACTGTGATCTGCGCTTGCGCTTAGTGGCTGAATGTGAATTAGCGTAATGAGTAGTAGCAAATGTTATAGTAACATGTCTGTAAATTATTTGAGGTGAATTACGTTAGCCGTGAACACATCTACTTACGACTGCATGTTTGTAAATAATTTCAGGTGAATGGGGAAATGTATAGTAGTGAATACTGCAGTAACTTTTTTGTAATCAACTTCAGCTGAATTACGTAAGTCGTGTAATACTAACCGTTTACGTCTACATCTTGGTAACTAATTTCAGGTGAATTACGTTAGTCGTGTAATATTATCCGTATACCAGTACAGTATGTGGGTCAATTACGTTAATCGTGGAATACTATCCCTATAAGACTATGTTACCTTGATGTCCCGGAATTTGCTTCAGTTTTGGAGCCACGAAAGAACGGGAAATTTTCCTTTACACAGCTTTCCATATAATTTCTATTACAGTGATTCAATCTTGTCTGTCACTCGACTCTTCTGACCGTGAAATAAATTCTGTCTCTCAGGTGCTTATTACCTCTTCGTGTTTCCATTTGCCGATATTTTGCGCATAAACACTCACTTGTCTCGAAGTTGCTATGGACAAAGATGTAACGACACACTTTTCTATGGCGACACTGCAGTTTAGAGATAGAAAAACCGATCAGTTAAAACGATATCGGTATTTTAGTTCTGAATAGCCGGTGTCTTTCGGTATTTGTTTGCTCTCGGTTATAACAAGTATCTTTTTATTTTATCCCGATAACCACGGAAAAAAAGAGATATATCAATTCGCCTCCCGCGAGACTCACATTCTCACCTTGTATGTCCACACACTACATTCATAGTCCCTCATTCCCACACACTCATTACTCGTGGAAGACATGTCCGGAAGAACAGACACTATATCCATATAAGTATATGGTTCTGGCAATACCGGCCATGACCTTCTTCTGTGAAGATGCACATGCATTCCCCGAACTGTTACGGGACTTGGTAAGAATGTGTTCCACGAGTAATGAGTGTGTTGGTGTGGGACACTACGAATGTAGTGTGTGAACATACAAGGCGAGAATGTGAGTCTCGCGGGAGGCGTGCGCGAGATAGTCCCTACAGTCACACTATCGTTTGTGCCCTCCGTGGCTCAGATGGACATAGCGTCTGCCGTGTAAGCGGGAGATCCCTGCTTCGAATCCCGGACGGAGCACACATTGTCACCTGTCCCCGTTGATATACATCGACACCCGTGAGCAGCTGTCGGTATTAATATAATTCTAATTTCGTTCTGGACGGCTGCAGATCGTCATAACGGTATTTAATTTAACGTTTTGATTCGATTTATCAAGAATCTGAGAAAGTCAAAATTTTTTGTTTGATTTCTACGTTTAATAGAGGAAATAATGTAAATAAAAGACTGAAAATCAGTTATTACAAGAACTGGTATTGTGACAGGTTAAAATGAGGCTGGAGAAACTGGTAAGAGCCGAAAACCAGTTCTTTCAGCGATAACCGCCATTCCCACTGGAGTTCTGAGTTATAAGATTGACGCACAAGGGCATCTAGAACAGTTTCTCAGAACGGTTACTGTAGCTCTAATGTTCTCAAAATGAATAGGCCAGCCATTGGCGCCTGCAAGGGGGAGGGGGAGGGGGAGGGGGAGGGGGTGGGGGAGAGGGAGGAGTACGGGGAGGGGAGGAGGTGGGGAGGGGAGGAGAGGCAAAGGGGCACTTTCACCCATCGCCCCAAACCATCCTTGGAATCTGGAGTAAAGAGATTTTATTCGTTACAGTATACTTATACTCTTCCAGATAAGAATTCTCCACAATACTGCTAAACCTTAGCTTTGACCAGTTGTAGCGCTTATAGAGTTAGGGTCTTGTAGCTTGATGCGCCTCGTAACTGACCAGCTGATTTGTACACAAAGTGCCAGTTTCAGAATCATGCACTCCAGCCCCGACGCGCCTCCCTCCTCCCTCCCTCCCGGCCCATTCCAATGGAAATATTTCTGCAGACTCCAGTCTGGCACTGTGCATATATTTTGATAACATCCTGGTTTTAATAGCATAGAAGGAACAGCATTGTGCAGTAAAGAGTAGACCTAGCACAGAACAAACCATTCACATTGAAATGCATCGCTTAGTAGATGGTGAAGTACTCTGAAGCTAGCCAGATAGAAACAGAACCTCCTGGCACTGTATCTGACCCAAATTCTAACCCTACACTAAGCTCTTGTATCTACCTACCACGCCCTCAAAAAGCCAACGATTTACTATTATGAGAAGTTCCGAGAAATGAGGAAGAAATTGACCCACACCTTTTTTTTCCGTTGTTCATTATATCGATTCCCCCATAAAGAGAGGGGACTTGCAGCGACAGGTTACAAGAATTCGATCGATGGTGTAAAATACATAAAAAGAGATGACAATAAGAGACGATTTTTAAAAACACAATGATGCACGGTATTTACGATTTTTACAGGAAAAAATGGATGACAAAATAAAGGTTTTTAAAAAATACGCTGGTGGATAATATTGAGGATTTTTTATCTTTATAGATGACTAGCGGAAAAGCTTGGCGTTGACCAGGCATTTATTTACAGCTGTGCGTCCACGTTCGTACTATGCAGCGTCTGGCCTTGTCCTGAGTTTTTATGACGTATCTCCTGAAACATGTGTCGTACAATGATATAATTTTGTAGATACATTCAGCGTCATATGCGGATACTGTCTGCAAAATTTATTGCGAATATAGTAGCAAAGAAGTAACAAATTTAAATGTCACGAATGCTGTGATGCCCACACACTTGGGTGTAACTATGTACACGGGATGCCTGGTACGATCTTTATGGCTACCATCACCTGTGGTCGTAATTGGACCAGCTGTGTCGACGTAGTGAAAATATAAATGTGCATAACATGGTAAACGTCTATTCTTTCCAGCCATCAGACCTGATCTACGATCATAAATATCATGGAAAAGTGGTAGGGGCAACGGCCTTGCCGCAGTGGATACACTGCTTCCCGTCAGATCACTGAAGTTTAGCACTTTCGGGCGTGGTCGGCACTTGGATGGGTGGCCATCTGGGCCGCCATGCGCTGTTGCCATTTTTCGGGTTGCACTCAGCCTTGTGATGCCAATTGAGGAACTACTCGACCGAATAGTAGCGGCTCCAGTCAAAGGAAACTACCATAACGAGTGGGAGAGCCAGCTCCTCCTCCACCCTCAGTGAGGATGACGTGGCGGTCGGATGGTCCTGATTGGCCACTTGTGGCCTGAAGACGGAGTGCTTTTTTAAAGTAGTACTCCCTACATAAAACTGACAGTCTAGGCTCAGGGACTGTCCACGGTAAATGCTGCATTGGACCTACGAATCCTATTAAACTAACTGTTTGAGTTCTCTTTGATTGTCAAATCATCTGATATGAGTCCTTATTAAAGTGCGCTGAAAAATAAATTTCACGTTAATGGCGGATAAATTTTATGTTAATGGCGGCAAATTACTTTACCCTAATGACACGCAAGGTCAATGCCGCTCTATCACGTAAAGAAATCTCAGATCGAAATGTTTTGCATTGCAGAACCTCCAATGTAGATTCATCATACCGCAACTATAATTCTCAAAATTATTTGGAGTTCCGCTCAATCCATATTTAAATGTACATTAAAAAAACAGAATTATCATTAAATTGTCATTATCAACGGCCAGAGTATACTTCATCTACCAAAAGCGGCATCTATCTAGTTCTTCGTCTTTCGGCCCGAAGCGTTACTGTTTCTTTTTCGAGGCATAGCATAAAACAAGTATAGTTTCTGTCTGACAAGAATAATCGTAGCTATTCAAATTTAAGGAATTGAAAAGTAGGAAAATACATCAAATTTTGGGGTAACGGCAACAAATCAAGACAAAGTTAATTCCGTCTACACTTAGACAATTAGACAAAAGTAAATGAAAACGCGTTTGCCAATAACGTTATGCACAGCCTGTGTTACCCTCTATGGCTTCTTCACTACGATGTTTTGTTTTCCACTGCTGACAATAGCAACGATCTGGCAGGTTGGTTTGTTGGTTGGTTGAGGATTAAAGGGACCAAACTGCATTGGCCATCGGTCCCTTGTTTCATAAACACATATAGCACAGTGAATCCATCCATTTGTCATTCGAAGCACAAGATAAAAATTACAAGGTAAGAAAATCCCCACGGTCAATAATAAAGAGACAGGGAAAACGGAGCACAGCAACAAAAACAACATAGAGAAGAAAGGCAGAAAGAATTAAAACTGTACAGCAGAGGATCGTGGCTGGCTAATCACGAAAATAATAGGATGAGCCAGCCACTCTGCAACACGTTAAAAACTCCAACTAAAAGATTAAGATGGAGTCGAATTACAACACAAAACTAATTAAAAATACAGCTCAAAAGAGGGTGATGTAATAAAATTAAATGGAGCTATAAATGCCGCTTGCGCGAATAAAACGTAAAACCTGATCTGCCATAGAGACATTGTCACCTAAAAGAGAGTATAAATCACCCTGGAGATTAAAAGCACACCTGAGAGCGGTTAAAAGAGGACATTCCAACAACAGATGCGCCACCGTCATGGTTGCACCACAGCGACAATGAGGGGGGTCCTCTCGACGCAGCAGATGGCCGTGCTTCAGCAAAGAGTGACCAATGCGGAGCCTACACAGAACAACAGAATCCCTGCGAGAGGCCTGCCTGGAGGAACCCCAAACAGTCGTGGTCTCCTTAACTTGCTGCAGCTTATTAGGTGCAGACAGAGTGCGCCATTCGTCTCCCCACATCCCAAAGACTCGACGGTGCAAAATCTTTCGGAGATCAATTGCCGGTAGGCGGATCTCCAGCGTCTGTTTGCGGGTTGCTTCTTTGGCCAACTCGTCGGCAAGTTCGTTTCCCGCGTTTCCAACGTGGCCCAGGGTCCATATGAACATCACTGAACGACCACGCTGTTCAAGAGTGTGAATGGGCACCTGGATGTCACCAACAATGGGATGGCGTGGGTAGCACTGGTCAAGAGCCTGCAGACTACTGAGCGAGTCACTGCAAATGACGAATGACTCTCCAGTGCTGGTATTAATACGCTCAAGGACACGAAAAATGGCTGTCAGTTCTGCAGTGTAAACACTGCAGCCTTCTGGCAAGGAGCGCTGGTCGACTTAGTCCGCATGAGCATAAGCGCACCCCACACGGCCATCAACCATCGAGCCATGAGTATAGATAACCTCCGAGTCATGGTATGCGCCGAGGAGAGCAAGGAAATGGCGGCGCAAGACTGCAGGAGGAACCGAATCCTTAGGCCATCGGGAAAGTTCCAGCCGAAGCTGCGGCCGACGAATAGACCAAGGTGGTGTACGTGGGCGGACCTGGTAAGCAGACAGAAGAGGCAAACACTCGAGTTCACGAAGGAGCCACCAAACACAGATCCCAATTGTATGCCCTGATCGTAGCCGCCGGTGTGGGATTTGCACTGCCGCATTATCGAAAAGGAGACAGTAGTTAGGGTGATGGGGCGAACAATGGACGTGGGCAGCATAGTTCGCTAACAGTTGTTGACGCCGAGTATGAAGCGGAGGAACCCCAACCTCAGCAAGGAGGCTATGAACAGGGCTGGTGCGGAATGCTCCTGTCTTCTGTCGAACCCCACAATGGTGAACGGGGACCAGCAGTTGCAATGCTGAGGGCGACGCTGAGCCATACGCCACACTCCCATAATCCAGTCGGGACAGCAAGAGGGGTTTGTAGAGCTGCAGCAGCGTGTTACGATCTGCAGCCCAAGTTGTGTTGCCGAGGCACCGGAGTTCATTCAGATGCTGCCAGCACTGACGCTTGAGCTGACGAATATGTGGAAGCCACGTAAGCCAGGCATCGAACAGCAATCCCAGAAAACGGTAAGTTTCAACAACCCTGAGCATGGCACCCTGAAGATAGAGCTCAGGGTGGGGATGGGCAGTTCGACGCCGACACAAGTCTTCGCAGCAGAAAATTGAAACCCATGGGTTAGGACCCATGCCAGCGCCTTGCGTATGGCTCCCTGCAACGTACGTTCTGCAACCCCAATGGTAGAGGAGCTGAAAAAGATGCAGAAATCGTCGGCATATAACGTGGGTGCTGCTGCAAGGCCGTTAATGGCCACAAGGAAATAGGGCACACTCAATACAGAGCCATTTTCCTGGATATGAAGTGAACTATGGGATGTGCCAATTAAAACGCGGAATGTCCGAACAGATAAAAAATTCTGAATAAAAATGGGGAGAGAGACCCGGAGACCCAACCCGGGCAACGTGGCGAGAATATGGAGCCGCCACGTCGTGTCATATGCTCTGCAGAGGTCGAAGAAGATGGAGACGAGGCGTTGGCGCCTGGAAAAAGCAGTGCGGATTGCAGACTCAAGGAAGATCAAAGTATCGGTGGTGGAACGGCCCTGACGGAAGCCGCTCTGGCACGGAGCCAGAAGACCCCGAGACTCGAGCAGCCAACACAGCTCTCGACTCACTAGACGTTCCAGGAGCTTGCACAGAGTATTTGTCAAGCTGATGGGCTGATAGCTATCCACATTAAGCGGATCATTACGAGGCTTCAGCACCAGGATGATGAGACTTTCTCGCCACTGCGACGGAAAGACACCATCGCCCCATATGCGGTTGAAGATTGCAAGAACACATCGCTGACAGTCCAGGGACAGGTTTTTGAGCATCTGATTGTGGACGCCGTCTGGCCCAGAGGCTGTATCGGGGCACTGTGCCAGGGCGCTTTGGAGTTCCACAAACTAAACAGGTTGTTATACGCCTCAGGGTGGGGAGAAGCAAATGAAAGCCGTTTGCATTCCTCCCTGCGTTTTGCGAACGAAACGCAGGTGGGTAATTTTCTGATGCAGAGGCCTGAACATAGCGCTGCGCGAAATGCTCGGCAGTTGCATCGGTATCGTTGGATAGCGCCCCGTTGATGGTAAGCACTACGACACCTGTAGAGTGCTGCAATCCAAAGATGCGACGAATCTTCATCCACACCTGGGAGGGTGAGGTATGGGAACCAATGGTGGAAACGTACCTCTCCCAGCACTCCTGTTTCCGCCTCTGGATGAGCCGCCGTGACTGAGCACGTAGACGTTTGAAGAAAATGAGGTTCTCCAAAGACGGGTGCCGCTTATGTCGCTGAAGGGCCCGCCGACGTTCTTTAATGGCTTCAGCGATCTTCGGAGACCACCAAGGCACTGACTTTCGCCGGGGACACCCTAACGAAAGAGGAATGGTGCGTTCCGCAGCGGAAACAATAGCTGCAGTCAGTGTCTCAACCGCCACATCGATGGTACCGTGGGGGAGAGAGTCAACAGTGGCAGCAGAGGAGAACGTTTCCCAGTTTGCCTTGCTAAATGCCCATCTAGGCAAGTGGGCATGGGAGCGACGCTGGGGTAGTGAAAGGAAGATGGGAAAATGGTCACTACCACACAAGCCGTCATGGACTTTCCAGTGGACCGATGGTACAAGCTGTGGGCTGCACAACGACAGATCTTTGGCCAAGAACGTGCCATGCGTCACACTGAAATGTGTGGCGGCGCCAGTGTTTAAGAGACAGAGGTCGAGTCTGGAGATCAGATTCTCGACAGTAATCTTCGTTCCACCCCACAAAGGATTGTGAGCGTTAAAATCCCCCAGGAGAAGAAAAGGCGTGGGAAGTTGGGTGACAAATGCAGGAAGTTCGGTCAGGGAGACTGTACCACCTGGAGGGAGATAGACACTGCAGACGGTTATGTCCTGACATCCACAGCTTCCAATGATGTTTGAAATGGCACAGGAGCACTATATACAGAGGTAAGGACATACACACAGGCTCCACCTGACACACAATTGTAAGTGCTACCGTTGCAGTAATAACTCCTGTATCCCCGAAGGACAGGGGTCCGCATTGCGGGAACCAGGTTTCCTGGAGGGCAATGCACAAAGCAGAGGTCATGCTTAGAAGCTGTCATAGCTCAGGGAGATGGCTAAAATAACCACCACAATTCCACTGGGGGATTGTACAAAGCGTGTCCTGTAGGGGCATTAAGACACTGAAAAAGCAAATTACCTCACAGTGTCACATGCTGCCACTGACTGAGTGACTGACGTCGCAACCGCCATCGTTTCTGAGACGGCGAGATCGAGGTAATAAGGGGACAAAGAGCTCGACTGCATCCTCAGAGGCTGAGCTGACAGGAAGCGGTGGCGCGGGAACCACTGGGTCCTTAGGCTTCTTGGAGAACTTCCTCTTCTCTCTCTTGTCTTTGGGAGGAGAGTTCACATGCCGGGAGAGCTTTCCTGACGCATTGTCAGGAACAGAGGAAGAGCGTGAAGCCCTTCGACCAGCAGCTGGTGGCTTCCTCAGCCACTGGCTAGCGTCTAGCGAGACACTGGTAAAATCCTTGGAAGGGGCTCTACCAAGGGACGCCTTCTGAACGAGTGAGGCCTGAGGAGGCTGTTGCCTCTCTGGCTGAGCAGCCAGAGGAGGCTGGTGCCTTTCCAGCCAAGCAGCTGGGAGAGGTTGTTGCATCTCCGGCTGAGCAGCCTGAGTAGGCTGTTGCGTCTTCAGCTGAGAGCCAGGGAGTGATGTCCTCAGTTGTTCGGGGTCCACTGCTCCCAAATTGGGTGTTTTGGGGGCAGTGGAAGAGAGTGTGGCACCTACCAGCAGTGGGGCAGGCGTAACTTTACTGTTTCTGTGGGCCAACTGAGAAGGGAGTCTTTGCAGGAACTGGTGGCGGCAGAGTTGCAGCAGCATAACTCCTCAACATAGATGTGGGGTTGAGCCACTCCAGCTTCTTCCTTGCCTCTTGGTAAGTTAAACGGTCCAGGGTCTTAATTTCTTGTATCTTCCGCTCTCTTTGGTAGACTGCACAGTCTCGCGACCAGGGAGAATGATGATCCCCACAGTTAACACAGGTGGGAGGCGGAGCACATGGAGCATTAGGAAGTTAAGGTCATGACACGTGGGGCTGGCAGTGCATCTGGAGGACATATGTCCGAACTTCGAGTACTGGAAGCATCGCATAGGGGGCGGGACATAGGGTTTGACATTGCACCGGCAAATAATGACCTTGACCTTCTCAGGCAAGCAGTCACCCTCAAAGGCCAGGATGAAGGCACCAGTAGCGACCCTATTATTTTTCGGCCCCCTAAAGACGGATAAAGTGCACACCTCGTCATGCCAGGTTCTCTCATAGCTCATCATCAGACTGGAGCAGAAGATTTTTATGAAAAATAATCCACTGGACCAAATTTAATGACTTATGAGTAGTGATGGTAACAGGGATGTCACCGAGCTTTTCACAGGCGAGTAATGCCCGGGACTGTGCAGATGAAGGTGCTTGTATCAGAATGGCCCTGCTCCTCATTTTGGAAAGAGACGCCACCTCTCCAAACTTATCTTCGATATTGTGCACGAAGAAAAGAGGCTTAGTTCCAAAAAACGAAACCCCATCAGTTCTGCTGCACACAAGGTATTGCGGTGAATACGGCTCCTGTCTGTCCGCAGCCCTACGTTCCTCCCATGGTGTGGCTAGGGAAGGGAACGATTTCGGGTTATATGTCACAGCGTTAAATTCCACCTTACAACGCTTAGAGACATTGGCGGTCGGGCGACCACCAGAGTGAGATTTCACCCGCTTAATTGTGGGGCATCCACCCCGATGCCACCCACTCCAACCATGGGCTCTCCCCACGGGCGCCACCCAGCCACTGGAAAGGCCACCTGGCATGATGGCCGTTGCCGGGAGTCCTGATGCCCCAGAGAGACGGGCATCTACTCCTTGGCTTACGTGGGGAGGTGTCAGCTCAGGCATCGGCAATATGATCCCTGTGTTGTCAGGGAGCTACAACCTAGAGGGTACATGACGACCCCACCACAACGGGCTGGCTACCGTGCTGAATTTCAGGTGCCATGGGAAGTCCATATGTATTGTGGGTGGAGATAGTGATGCACTAATGATGTGACTTACACAATCCATCAGGGGTGTATGCACAAAATAAGGGATGGAAGGTGTAGTTACGACGCCAAGACGATAAAGAGTGCCAAGGTCTAGGGGCACAGAGGACTGATGGTGCACCACGTAAGGTGTCCTTCCCCAAAAGGCTCGTACTTCTGTTGAATTTGGAAAAATGGAGGTCAAACCCCAATTGACACCATCACATTAAAGGCCGAAAACAGTTGACATTCCTTTTAGTCGCCTCTTACGACAGGTAGGAATATCACCGACTTATTCTTATCCCCAGACCCGCAGGGGTGAGGGGCTGGAGGGCTCACACGCTGATGTGTGGGTCCGTGCATTCTATAGCTTTTATTTAAATAAATTCCTTTAACTTGACTTTTTTTCGATTTTTAAGGTATGTTAAAGATAGATGACAGTTGATTTCCTATTTATTGTAAACATTATCACACGACTTCACACCGATAGTAGCAATTGTTTCAGTTTACAGATATTACAAATTTTCAACTTATAGTTTGGATATGTTATATACTAATCTGCACACACATTTCTACGGGTAAGACGGAAATGCGTTGGCCAAATGTATATCAGCAAAGTCTTCCAATATTTTACATAGGACATCCACCACGTGAGGAGGATAACGGGCAAACTGGGGACCAGATACATTAACACAGGGGGTCAAATTTCCGGAATTAACGAGATCATTCATTTCCTCACACAATCCGAAGCTGGAAATAAAAGAATTAGTACAAATATTCAAATACCTCTCTTCCATGCGTGAACATTGAGACAGACGCACTGAGGGCACGTCTGCTCACTTACCCATCTTCTGTAACACCTCTAGAAAATGGCGGGCACCCGGAGGTCTTCCTGGGCCCCGGTGGAGGGGATGGTCAAACCACTTGGCCGTGCCCAACCTGTCCACCCCAAATCTTGTGACACTGGAAAGTCTTTGACTTTTACCTGCCTGTGCTGTCTCCCTGATCCCCTAGCCAGGAGTAAGGTTGGCACTACTATACTACAGGACTACTTCACAACAAAGATTTGGCCACGCTTTACGGAAAGGTGTGAGGAGGTTTAGGAAAGTTCATGTGCAGATTCACATCCACGTACAAGAAATGCATAATACACGACACGTATTATCAAGCCTGACGCATTTCTTTCCACCCGTCCACATGTGTTCTGTTGCACCCGCGGCCGGGCACATCGTGTAATAAAATTGGCTGCGGAGCCGCCTCTGTTTCAATTCCCGGTGCGAGCGAGCAGCGAAATATGCTGCTATAGAGCGGAAACTACTGTACCGTTTCACTATGTTATACGAGATATTTCAGGTCCTTTCGTATTAACCGACAATCAGTAATACCTATAGATGTATATGATATGAGACTGATGGAGTTACAAAAACCGAAAACCGGTTATGGCAGATAAAACAATTCTAGTGGAGCTCTTGGCCTACTGAAGATGTCTTTTAATAAACACGTGTAACATACTTTTTGAAACCCCTTCGCGTGTGGGAGAAATAA
Source organism: Schistocerca gregaria (assembly GCF_023897955.1). Taxonomy (NCBI): domain Eukaryota; kingdom Metazoa; phylum Arthropoda; class Insecta; order Orthoptera; family Acrididae; genus Schistocerca; species Schistocerca gregaria. The sequence goes on along the minus strand of NW_026062194.1, from coordinate 53,399 downwards.
AACAAAAAGTATTACTATCTTAGACCAAGGGGAAACAGTGACCTGATCAAGGAGTCCAGTTTAAGAAGGTATGAGCTGATGGCAGATTTCGAGTGTGGCGCAGACCGTACTAAGACACTGACCAAAGTTGTCCTTTGCAGGCTGGTGGTGGCTCCATAACGGTGTGGGCTGTGTTTACATGGGACGAACTGGATCCTCTGGTTCAACCGGACTGATCGTTGACTGGAAATGGCTACGTTCGGCTGCCTGGAGTCAATTTGCAGCCATTCTCAGGCTTCAGTTTTTATGATGACAATGCATCATGTCGCTGGGCCACAATTGTTCGCTAATGGTGTGAAGAATACTCTGCATAATTCGAGCATTGAACATTTGTGGGACATAATCGGGGGTTCAGTTTGTGAACAAACTCCTACAGCGGCAACTCTTCCGCAATTACAGACGGCTGTATAGGCAGTGTTGCTCAATATTTCAGCAAGGAACTTCCAGCAATCTCTTGAGTCCATGCCACGTCCAGTTGCTTCACTACGCCACACGACATTAGGAGGTGTCCCATGATTCTTGGACAACAACCATCGGTGACCATGCAGCTCGTTAGAATGAAATTACAATGAACTGACTACCCTTAGCCGCTTACAGGCGTTGACATAATGGGCAACTGTCCCCGCTGACGTATGTCACCGCCTGTAAACGGCTAAGGGTGTTCAGTTCATTGTAAGTTCCGATTTTTTAAAGAAATTCAGTTACCATTAAACCTGCTAACTGAGAAGTTAAAATTGCTCTCTCCAAAAAAAGATGGGCCCATGAGGAAGTCCTGCAAACTACAAGTAATATTTGAAATTAAAAAAAAAAATATCTGTGGGAAACGGCACACAGAGTAATAGCACAGTTTGAAATTTAACAAAATAATAAAATGGTGCACGTTTAAAACAAAGTGGTAGTTCTGTCGTGTGTTTTCTTGGTCATATTTGTTGTAGTGACTAATGAATAGATTAAAATAAAAAATAGCCTATTATTCCTAGCGGACATAACTGAAGAGGAAATTCAGAAATATGTCTTTATTAGTGCCCCGAATTTTATTGCGTCAGCTCGTGATATAATATATTGGCGTATTTTAATTTATTAATCAGTTATTGCAAAAAAGTGACCATAAACACACGACAAAACTAGATCTTTGTTTCAAATGTCCGCCATTTTATTATTTTGTTAAGTTTAAAAAATGTATGCTATTACTCTGTGAGTAATAGTCTATAGATTAAAAAAAACGTTCAAATGGCTCTGAGCACTATGGGACTTAACATCTGAGGTCATCAGTCCCCTAGAACTTAGAACTACTTAAACCTAACTACCCTAAGGACCTGACACAAATCCGTGCCCGAGGCAGGATTCGAGCCTGCGGTTCCGGACTGAAGCGCCTAGAACCGCTCGGCCAAACTGGCCGGCCTCTATAGATTAAGAAAATTGTTTTTTATTTCGCATAAGATTTACAGACTGCAGGACTTGGAATCATGGATACACCGCATACTGGACAGAGCAACTTTAACTCCTCGGATGGGGCAGTGGGGTGCTTAACGATGATTGAATTTCTTTAAAAAGTCAGGAATTGTTGTCAGAGGATCAGTAAATAACGTCCAAAAACATTGACGTTGATTGCTTCATTCTCATTTCCAAATAACTTGTAAAAATTGCTTATATTATTGGCTGGCTGAGAAGACCCTTAAACGCTTAAGCGAGTGCTGCAATTAGCCTACTATAGTCCGAAACTGGCAAAGAAGGATCTCGAAAAATCGATGGACTGATTAGGCAAGGAACAAGGAGGTCCTGCGCAGAATCGGAACACATTGACAAGGAGAAGGAACAGGATAATCGATATCTATTAAGACGTGAGAGAATGACTTCCATGTTACTAGAGGAAGTGGTAGAGGTGAAAAACTGTAGAGGAAGACAGAGACCGGAATACACCCAGCAAAAAACTGACGACGTAGGTTGCGAGTGCTACTCTGAGATGAAGAGGTCGGCAGGGTAGAGCAATTCGTGCCGGGTCGCATCAAACCAATCACAAGACTGATGCCTCAAAAAAAAGTCTTTGCGATACCTACAGGAGCAATACGCAACAGCTGCAGACTATTCGCAGAGTGTTGTGTACATAGTTCCGCGTAGTGAGTGCGTACACAACTTTTCCACTAGAGCGCGCCCCACTAAGCACAACAGTGCAGGTGCAGCACTCGTCTGTCTCTGCACTACGAGATGGCGCTGCCTTAGAGATGGACCAAATTCTGCTTCGGCCGATTCGGGTATTAATATGTAACGCAGCCAATGAGATTGCTGCTAATGTAAAACCTTTTTTCCTCTCGGATCACACTCGTGCAGTGATACCTGAACGTGCGAGGTATTATAACGAGTGTACAGACTTCTGATTAGTCAGTCTGCATTAGTCTATAGCCAAGTTTCAGTCTGTGCCTACTAAGATTGTCATATTCCTGTACATAGCCATGAAGATAAATGAATAGACACTTTATCAAGTATCAGAGATATGTGAGAATAAGATTAATATACCAAGACCCAGGGAACTTCAGATTGTCAATTGTATACAGCATCCAGAATCAAGTTACGTAAAATCTATGAATTTCATTATTTCAATAAATGTGTGTGAAAATTAATAAAGTTCTGTTTAAAGTTGGTCACTGTCAATCTGCTACTCTAAGCGTGCAAGTGGCATTTCTATCGTCTGACCTAACGGCAGAAGATAAACTCGCCACGATAAGACCGCGAGACATATTGCTGACACTCACCTACTTCGTTAGAGCGACAAGTCAAATAATCTGATGGTGTGTGTACCGCAGGTCTTACAGTACGCACACCACACAGAGTCATCAATGAATGGTGGTTCTTACAACTTCGTATGTAGGCTTTGGCGGATGCCAGTTCGTGTCCTTCCCCGACTATTTGGGATACGCGCCATCGCGCCACCTGGTGTAGTAGCTCTGTACTCCACGGAGTGTTTGACGTTCTTTGTGCGCGCGTTTCCATGGTGGCGCTAATGGTGGGCGCGAGGTGTGGTACTACACGCTTGGGCTGAGTCTCACTTCCCTGCCGCCCATGTTTAGAGCGTACCGTGGGCCAGGGTTGTGGATTCAGCTAGCTCGACCGTACTCTGGTGTCGCTAAGCACGTCGTGGTATGTAGAGTCCTGTTGCTCTCTGTTTCTGGTGGTTTCACGAACCACAGACGAGGTACAGGCTTGCGCAATTTGTAGCCAAGAGCAGTCGGTCGCTCCTTGTTGTGTGTACCTTCACCGTTGTCGGCAAGGTGCTTAGTGGAGCAGTAAGGCGGTCAAATACGGCTCCAAAACGTTTTCTTCGAGTTATAAGAAGGAAACTCCCGATATAGCACGCCGCCGTCGAGAAGTTGTGTGGTGCTGCCGTTGTAAAGCAACGTCGGTTGTTTAGGTCTGTTATTTTCGGGGGAGTCTTATAGTGCGTAGCTGCCGTCGTAAAGTGACGGGAACGCCCGTTACTGATTTACTGGTCATCTCGCAAAAACGTGGTACTTGTCTGTTTCCTGTCTTGCTGCTGGTATCGGGTTAATCAGAAAGGGAACAACTTGTGGCCTGCCTCTGTGATACTGTTTCCGGAATGGTGATACCTAACGAGTCCCTGTAGTTTGTTGTCAGGGGGTCAGACTGTTCCCGACAGTGCACTCGTTGTGAGATAAGTTTTGTTTGTAACTGGTATTGGTTTCGTTGAGTTGATTTTAAAAGCTTTCATAGTGTTGTTTTTCTGTCTTTTGTGTCGGTTGTTACTGAAGAGCGCGTTTTTGTCAGGTAGGGCGCTTCGCTTATGTAGAAAAGTGAAGTAAGTGATCTTACTCAAGTGTGCCTGACGTAAAGTACTGATCTGAATACGGTCGTACTATCTTTGTGGTTACGTTTATCTACATTTACACGATTAATCTACTATCCACTATTAAGTACCTGGCAGACGGTTCATGTAACCATTTTAAAGCTATTTCTCTACCGTTCCACTCTTATTTCGCTTGGTTGATGATCATGATGATTTCTCCCTATTTATGTAGGCACCAAGAAAACATTTTCACACTCTGTGGAGAGAGTTGTTGATTGAAATTTCTTGAGAAGGCCCTGTCGCAGCGAAAAACTCCTTTGTTTTAATGGCTGCTACCGCAATTTGTGCATCGGCATCTGTAACTGATTTTGTGATTCTGTGGGCTACTAGACAGCCTATATAGCAGTAACTGAGCGTACGACTTACGACCTTGGCCAGACATACTTTTTAAAAGTATAGTAAGCCTTAAAATTTTGTTACTAAAGCCTTAGTTCTGCTTCTCCTGACTGTTTAGAGTTCGTTGATGGTGTTTAAGCCACTTGCCGCCCTCCAAGTGTGTCACAGACAAGCACATATTGTTAAGTTGTTGGGTTCCTGATGTTGGTGCCGCATACCAGAGGCCATAAGAATAGGTCAATTATCTGTTTATTGAACATTAAACCCCTGTGTCTATGTTAAAGGAACTTTAAATTTCTCATTGTTGTTTCCAGCACCGCGTATTTAGTCAACTGCTTGACGAAAGTAGTAACTGAGGTCGCAGTTTCAGAAGTCCAGCTGTGGCTTGTTTCAGTTTCAGCCAGGGTCAGGTCTCACCAGCAGGTTCTGTGGGACACCTCCCCCCCACCCCACCCCGCCCCTGAGATTCTACTGAGATTCAGAATTCCGCCAGCAGGGCCAAGAGGGCGTCTTCAGTCTCTCCACCACCTAGTGGGTGTCGGGTGGCGGTCATCCTGGAGAGCTTCATGAAACTGTTCAAGGAGATTTCATTTAATTCAGCGTGGACAATTAATACCCCGTCCTCTACTTCCATCGAGATTAGGTTGAAGGGTAACTGTAGACCTCTACTTTACGAGACCAGTTTCATCACCACCTCGGTGACACTTCTTTCTGTGTTTCAGCATCCCCTGTGGGTCCTATCTGGTATGGATCCGGCATACTTCAACAATATTTTACTCTGTGTCACATGAGTGTTTCGTAAACTCGTCCTTTTCTTTCACTTAAAATGGGGTTTTGCATTTCATACCTCCTGCAATCACGTATTTGTATGGGGTGAAAGAGTCTAGTTTTCACTGAGTGCCATTCTAGTCACAGAATACCCGTTTTATGAATTTTGTGACGTGCTCAGTTTTACATTTCTGAACAATATCAAATGTTATCAATTTCTGACAAAACACTGTGCACCTCTTTTCAACAGTACTTGGTTACACATTGTGTCGTGTGCAAAATGCCTGAGGTTACAATTAGTATTGTCTAACAGCTATCTTTGACTCGAGGACGTCAGGGAAACGTTGGAAGATCTGAAATGCTACAGGGTGCTAGACTGTTGCAGATGGGTTCGAGCTGAGACCAATGAAACAAGCAAATAATCACAATAAAAAATTGTTTCCCCATCACAATGTGTTAAGACACAGTACATGGCCATGTACTGACGCTGTTGGAAGCCAGCGAGTCCACTCCAACTCAGGAAACCAAAGACAAGTGTAGACCCCCCTGCGGCTTCGGGGGTATGAATAGGCCCGCGGTATTCCTGCCTGTCGTAAGAGGCGACTAAAAGGAGTCTCAAACGTTTCGGCCTTATGTGATGGTCCCCTGTTGGGTTTGACCTCCATATCTCAAAATTCTTCCGAAGAGCGAGCCGATTGGAGACAGGCGCCTTGCTTGGTGCATTGTGTCCAACTTGCTATCAGACCTTTCGCCAGCTTGTTTGTTGTTGCATTGCAGTGCTGCCCGCTCACCATATTTTGGGCATGGATACGTTCCTGCGTGCACTTTCCACCTTGCACTGTGCAGTGTCACCTTCTGCACTGACGACGACCATGGACCGCATGTCACCTAACATCCAGCATGGTAGCCAGTCTGTTGTGGTGGGGCCGCCATGTCCCCTGTTGGTTGTAGCCACCTGAGAACACAGGGATTGCTCTACTGATGCCTGCGCCGTTAACTCCCCATGTATGCCAAGTAGTAGATGCCGGTCTCCCTGGGGCATCAGGACTCCCGGCAATGGCCATCCTGCCAGGTGGCTATTGCTGCAGCTGGGTGGCGCCCATGGGGAGGGCCCTTGGTCAGAGTAGGTGGGATCAGGGCGGATGACCCGCAATGAAGCGTGGTACTTCACCTCTCGCTGGCGGCCAGCCGCCAGCAGTCTCTAAGCGTTCCAAAGCTCACTTTAAGGCTAATGTGTATGACCCCAAATCGTTCCCCTCCCTGGTCACACCATGGGAGGAACGAAATGCTATCAATGACAGCGAGAGGCATTCGCCCCAGTATCACGTCTGGACCAGAGCTCACGAGGAATCGCTTGTGTCTGGGAAGCCTCACTTCTTTGTAAAGCATTTAGAGGACAAGTTCGGGGAGGTGGAGAGTTTGTCCAAATTGCGGTCAGGGTCAATCTTAATAAAAACAGCATTCTCTGCCCAGTCACGAGCCTTGCTCTCTTGTACAAAGGTGGGGGATGTTTCTGTTACTATCACCCCACTTAAAAGCTTAAATATGGTCCAGGGCATTATTTTCCACAGCGATGTTCTTTTACAGTCCGATAACGCGTTGCGCATCAACTTAGTGCGATGAGGTGACCATTTCGTCCGGCACGTCCGACAGGGTCCGAGGAGTCATCAAGTTGCCACTGGTGCCTTCATCTTGGTCTTCGAGGGTGACACATTACCTGAGAAGGTCAAGGTGATAGTCTACGACTGTGATGTCAAGCCATATATCCCTCCCCCGATGCAGTGCTTCAAGTGTTGGAAGTTCGGCCATATGTCTTCCCACTGTGCTTCCAGCCTTATATGTCGCGATTATGCTCGTCCATCCCATCCTGATACTCCATGTGCTCTGCCTCCCATCTGTGTCAACTGTAGAGAGCACCATCTCTCTTCCTCGATCCCCCCTGCAGGTCCGGGGTTAAGAATAGGCCCGTGGTATTCCTGCCTGTCGTAAGAGGCGACTGAAAGGAGTCTCAACTGTTTCGGCCTTTAATGTGATGGTCCCCATAGGGGTTTGACCTCCATTTTTCCAAATTCAACAGAAGTACAAGACTTTTGGGGAAGGACAACTTACGTGGTGCCCCATCAGCTCTCTGTGCCCTAAGGACTTGGCACTCTTTATCGTCTTGGCGTCGTAACTGCACCTCCATCCCTCATTTTGGGCATTCACACCTGATGGATTGTGTAAGTTCACCATTAGTGCGTCACCATCTGCATCCACAATACCTATGGACTTCCAATGGCACCCAAAATCCAGCACGGTAGCCAGCCCATTGTGGTGGGTTCGTCATGTAGCCTCTAGGTTGTAGCTTCCTGACAACACAGGGATCGTACTGCCAATGCCTCAGCTGACACCTCCCCACGTAAGCCAAGTAGTAGATGCTCGTCTCTCTGGGGCATCGGGACTCCCAGCAACGGCCATCTGCCAGGTGGCCTTTGCTGTGGCTGGGTGACACCTGTGGGGAGAGCCCCTGGTCGGAGTGGGTGGCATCGGGGCGGATGCCCCGCAAAGAAGCGGGTGACGTCTCAATCCGTTGGTCGCACGACCACCAACGTTTTAAGCGCGGTAAGGTAGAATTTAATGCTGTGACATATAACCCCAAATGGTTCCCTTCCCTAGCCACGCCATGGGAGGAACATAGGGCTGCGGACAGACAGTAGCCGTATTCACCGCATTACCTTGTGTGCAGCAGAACCGATAGGGACTCGTTTTTGGGGACTATGCCTCTCTTCTTTGTTCGCAATCTTGAAGATCCGTTTGGGGAAGTGACGTCTCTTTCCAAAAGGAGGAGCCGGGCCGTTCTGATACAAGCAGCTTCATCTGCACAGTCACGGGTATTACTCGCCTGTGAGAAGCTCGATGACATCCCCGTTACCATCACTCTGCATAAGTCCTTATATTTGGTCCAGGGGATTATCTTTCATAAATATCTTCTGCTACAGTCTGATGATGAGCTACAGGAGAACCTGGCACGCCGAGGTGTGCACTTTGTCCGTCGTGTCTTTAGGGGGCCAAAGGATAATAGGGTCGCTACTGGTCCCTTCATCCTGGCCTTTGAGGGTGACTGCTTGCCTGAGAAGGTCAAGGTTATGATTTGCCGGTGCAATGTCAAGCCCTATGTTCTGCCCCCTATGCGATGCTTCCAGTGCTCGAAGTTCGGACACACGTCCTCCATATGAACTGCCAGCCCCATGTGTCGTGATTGTGGACGACCTTCACATCCTAATGCTCCATGTGCACCGACTCCCACCTACGTTAATTGTGGGGAGTATCATTCTCCTTGCTCGCCAGGCTGTGCAGTCTACCAAAGAGAGAGAGCAGAAGATACAAGAAATTAAGACCCTGAACAGTGGTGCAAGAGGCAAGGAAGAAGCTGGAACTGCTCAATCCCACATCTATGTTGAGGAGTTATGCTGCTGCCGCCACGTTCCTGCAAAGACTCCCTTCTCAGTTGGCCCACAGAACAGTAAAGTTACGCCTGCCCCACTGCTGATAGGGGCACTCTCTCTTCCACTGCTCCCAAAGCACCTGATTTGGGAGCAGTGGACCCCAAACAACTGGGGACATCCCTCCTCGGCTCTCAGCCGGCAAGGCACCAGCCTCCTCTGGCTGCTCGGCCAGAGAGGCAACAGCCTTCTCAGGCCTCACTCGTTTGGAAGGGGTCACTTGGGGGAGGCCCTTCCAAGGATTTTACCAGTGTCTTGCAAGACGCTAGCCAGTGGCTGAGGAAGGCACCAGCAGCTGGTCGAAGGGCTTCACGCTCTTCCTCTGTTCCTGACAATGCGTCAGGAAAGCCCTCCCAGCATGCAAACCCTCCTCCCAAAGACGAGAGAGAGAAGAGGAAGCTCTCTAAGAAGCCTAAGGACCCAGTGGTTCCCGCGCCACCGCTTCCTGTCAGCTCTGAGGATGTGGTCGAGCTCTTTACGTCCCCTGATGACCTCGATCTCGGTGTCTCAGAAACCAAGGCAGTTGCGACATCAGTCACTCAGTCGGAGGCAGCATGTGACTTTGTGAAGTAATTTGCTTTTTCTGTGCCTTCATGCCCCTACAGGACACGCTTTGTACAATCCCCCAGTGGAATTGTGTCGGTTATTTTAGCCATCTCCCTGAGTTACAACAGCTTCTAAGCATGACACCTGCTTTCTGCATTGCCCTACAGGAAACCTGGTTCCCGGCAATGCGGACCCCTGTCCTTTGTGGATACAGGGGTTATTACTGAAACCGTAGCACTTATAATTGTGTGTCAGGTGGAGCCTGTGTGTATGTCCTTACCTCTGTATATAGTGCTTCTGTCCCGCTTCAAACATCATTGGAAGCTGTGGCTGTCCAAGTAAGGACTACCCAGGACATAACCATCTGCAGTGTCTATCTCCCTTCACGTGGTGCAGTCTCCCTGACCGAATTGGCTGCACTTGTCGACTAACTCCCCACGCCTATTCCCTTCCTGGGAATTTTAACCCCCACAGTCCCCTGTGGGGTGGAGCGAAGGTTACTGGCCGAGGCAGAGAGTTCGAGAATCTCATCTCTTAACTCGACTTCTGCCTCTTAAACACTGGCGCAGCTACTCATTTCAGTGTGGCCCATGGCACGCACTCGGCCATAAATCTGTCGTTGTGCAGCCCTGGGCTTGTACCATCAGTGCACTGGAGGGTCCATAACGACTTCTGTGGTAGTGACCATTTTCCCATCTTCCTTTCACTACCCCAGCGTCGCTCCCTTGAACGCTTGCCTAGATGGGCGTTTAGCAAGGCGAAGAGGGACACGTTCTCCTCTGCTGCCGCTGTTAAATCTCTCCTCCACGGTATCATCTATGTGGCGGATGGGGCACTGACTGCAGCGATTGCTTCCGCTGTGGAACGTGCCATTCCTCGTTCGTTAGGGTGCCCCCGGCGAAAGACAGTGCCTTGGTGGTCTCCAAAGGTCGCTGTCGGCGGGCTCTTCTGCGACATAAGCGGTACCCGTCTTTGGAGAACCTCATTTTATTCAAACGTCTCTGTACTCAGGCCCGGCAGCTCATCAAAAGGCGGAAACAGGAGTGCTGGGAGCAGTACGTTTCCAACATTGGTTCCCGTACATCACGCTCCCAGGTGTGGATGAAGATTCGGCGCATGTTTGGATTGCAGCACTCTACAGGTGTCCCAGGGCTTCCCATCAACGGGGCGGTATCCACCGATGCCGATGCAATAGCCGAGCATTTCGCGCATCACTATGTTCGGGTCTCTGCGTTGGGGAATTACCCGCCTGCATTTCGCGCGCTAAAACGCCGGACAGAAGGCAAACGGGTTTCTTTTGCTTCTCGCCACCCTGAGGCGTATAACGCCCCATTTAGTTCGTGGGAACTCCACAGCGCCCTGGCGCAGTGCCCCGATACAGCCTCTGGGCCAGTTGGCATCCACAATCAAATGCTGAAACACCTGTCCCCGGAATGTCAGCGATGTGTTCTTGCCATCTTCATCTGCATATGGGGCGACGGTGTCTTTCCGTCACAGAGGCGAGAAAGTACCATCATTCCAGTGCTGAAGCCTGGTAAGGACCCACTTAATGTGAATAGCTTTCGGCCCATCAGCTTGACAAATACTCTGTGCAAGCTACTGGAACGTATGGTGAGTCGACGGCTGTGTTGGCTGCTCGAGTCTCGGGGTCTTCTGGCTCCATGCCAGATCGGCTTCCGTCAGGGCCGTTCCACCGCCGATACTTTGGTCTTCCCTGAGTCTGCAATCCGCACTGCTTTCTCCAGGCGCCAACACCTTGTCTCCATCCTTTTCGATCTCTCCAGAGCATAGGACACGACGTGGCGGCACCATATGCTCGCCACATTGCACGGGTGGGGTCTCCGGGGCTCTCTCCCCATTTTTATTCAGAATTTTTTATCTGTTCGGACATTCCGCGCTTTAATTGGCGCATCCCATAGTTCACTTCATATCTGGGAAAATGGCGTTCCACAGGTATCTGTATTGAGTGTGCCCCTTTTCCTTGTGGCCATTAATGGCCTTGCAGCAGCAGTAGGGTCGTCTGTTTCACCCACGTTATATGATGACGATTTCTGAATCCTTTTCAGCTGCTCCACCATTAGTGTTGCAGAACATAGGTTACAGGAAGCCATATGCAAGGTGCAGGCGTGGGCCCTAGCTCATGGGTTTCAACTTTCTCCTGCAAAGACTTGTGTTATGCACTTTTGTTGGGGTCGAACTGTCCATCCCCACCCTGAGCCTTATCTTCAGGATGCCATGCTCAGGGTTGTTGATACTTACCGTTTTCTGGGATTGCTGTTCGATGCCCGGCTTACGTGGCTTCCACATATTCGTCAGCTCAAGCGTCCTCGCTGGCAGCATCTGAATGCCCTCCGCTGCCTCAGCGACACAACTTGGGGTGCAGATCGTAATACACTGCTGCAGCTCTACAAAGCCCTCGTGCTCTCCCTACTGGATAACGGGAGTGTGGTGTATGGCTCAGCGTCGCCCGCAGCATTGCAACTGCTGGACCCTATTCACCACTGTGGGGTTTGGCAGGCGACAGGAGCATTTCGCACCAGTCCTGTTAATAGCCTCCTTGCTGAGGCTGGTGTTCCTCCGTTTCACATTCGGCGTCAACAACTGTTAGCCAACTATGCTGCCCACGTCCATTGTTCGCCCCATCACCCTAACTACTGTCTCCTTTTTGATAATGTGGCAGTGCAAATTCCACACCGGCGGCCGCGGTCTGGCCATACCATTGGCATCCGTGTTCGGTCACTCTTTAGTGCACTCGAGTCTTTGCCTCCTCCATCTGCTTTTCAGGTCCACCCACATACACCACCTTGGTGTATTCGTCGGCCGCAGCTTCGGCTGGAATTTTCCCGATGGCCAGAAGATTCAGTTTCTCCAGCAGTCTTGCGCTTCCAATTTCCTGCTCTCCTCGGCGCATACCATGACTCGTAGGTTATTTATACTCATGGCTCGATGGTTGATGGCTGTGTGGGGTACACTTATGCTCATGCAGACTATGTCGACCAGCGCTCCTTGTCGGAAGGTTGCAGTGTTACACCGCAGAACTGAGAGCCATTTTTCGTGCCCTTGAGCGTATTCGTACCAGCACTGGAGAGTCCTTCGGCATTTGCAGTGACTCGCTCAGTAGTCTGTATTCTCTTGACCAGTGCTACCCACGCCATCCCATGGTTGCTGCCATCCAGGGGTCCATTCACGCTCTTGAACAGCGTGGTCGTTCGGTGGTGTTCATATGGACCCTGGGACACGTTGGGATAGCGGGAAACGAACTCGCTGACAAGTTAGCCAAAGAGGGTACCCGCAAACAGACGCTGGAGATCGGCCTACCGCCAACTGATCTCTGAAAGGTTTTGCGCTGTCGAGTCTTTGGGATGTGGGGAAACGAATGGCGCGCTCTGTCTGCACCTAATAAGCTGCAGCAAGTTAAGGAGACCACGACTGTGTGGGGTTCCTCCAAGTGGGCCTCTCGCAGGGATTCTGTTGTTCTGTGTAGGCTCCACATTGGTCACTCTTGGCTGACGCATGGTTATCTGCTGCGTCGAGAGGACCCCCCTCATTGTTGCTGTGGTGAAAATGTGACGGTGGCTCTTTCTAGTGACGACATTGATGAGGTGGCTCACTCAGTCACCACCAACATCGTTGCTGCCGCCGACTCTTCAATTCCCAGTTTTTCTGGGTCCCCTCGGCGGCGGACTGTGCCTTGGTGGTCCCCTGAGATCGCTGAGGCGATTAAAGATCGCCGGTGGGCGCCACAGCGTCACAAGCGACATCCCTGCATTGAACACCTCATCACCTTCAAACAGCTGCGTGCGCGGGGCCGCCGCCTTATCCACCAAAGCAAGCAGGAGAGCTGGGCCAAGATTCGACGCCTCTATGGCTATCAGACCCCTGTCAGCATCCCTGCGCTCTCACTGAATGGATCAGTTTGTACTGACTCCGACGTCATTGCAAACTGCTTGGCAGAGCATTTTGCTCTGAATTCTGCTTCTGCCAATTATCCCTTGGCCTTCCGCTCCATTAAAGAGCGGCTAGAACGTCAGAGTCTTTCTTTTGGCACCCACCATTCAGAATCGTATAATGTTCCATTCAGTGAGTGGGAATTTCGCAGTGCCCTCGCCGCTTGCCCTGATACCGCTCCTGGGCCAGATAGCATCCACTGTCAGATGCTGAAACACCTTTCAGTGGACTGCCAGCGACGCCTCCTCGACCTTTACAACCGTATTTGGGTCGAGGGGAGTTTCCGTTGCAATGGCGGGTAAGTATTGTTATCCCCGTTTTGAAACCTGGAAAGAACCCTCTGGAGTTGGACAGCTACCGTCCCATTAGCCTTTCCAAAGTTCTTTGCAAGTTCCTTGAATGGATGGTGAGCCAGCTCTTGAATTGAGTACTGGAGTCTCGGGGCCTTCTGGCTCCGTGTCAGGGTGGTTTCCGTAAAGGCCGCTCTGCCACCGACAATCTGGTGAGTAGGGAGTTGGCCATCCATACTGTCTTTGCCCATCGTCAGCACCTGGTCGCTGTCTTTTTCGACATGCGGAAGGTGTACGATACGACTTGGCGTCATCACATCCTTTCTACGCTTCATGGATGGGGTCTTCGGGATCCACTGCCGACTTTTATCCGAAATTTTCTGTCGCATCGAACCTTTCATGTTCAAGTCGTGGCCTCATATAGTTCCTCCCAAGTCCAGGAGAATGGTGTGCCACAGGGTTCTGTTTTAAGTGTCTGTTTTTAATAGCCATTAACGGGCTCGCTGCGGCGGTGGAAACGTCTGTCTCAGCGTCCTTGTATGCTGACGACTTCTCCCTTTACTACAGCTTTATTGGCATTGCAGCTGCTGAACGTCAGCTACAGGGCGCAATCCGCAAGGAGCAGTCTTGGGCTGTAGCGCATCGTTTTCAGTTTTCAGCAGCCAAGACCTGCGTTATGCATTTCTGCTAGCGACACACTGTCCACCCAGAGCCGCGGCTTTATCTTGATGGCGAACTTCTTGCTGTTGCTGAGACACACAGGTTTTTGGGCATAGTTTTTGATGCCTGGTTGACTTGGCTGCCACATATTCGGCAGCTTAAACAGATGCGTTGGCGACATGTAAATGCTCTGCGATGCCTGAGCCACACCAGGTGGGGCGCCGACCGATCTACTCTCCTATGGCTCTACCAGGCATTAATACAGTCTCGTCTGGATTATGGGAGCCTGGCTTATGGCTCAGCATCCCCATCTGCGCTGCGGCTACTGAACCCATTCCTACACAGTGGAATACGCCTTGCCACTGGTGCTTTCTGCACCAGCCCAGTGGACAGCATACTTGCGGAGGCAGGTGTCCCTCCATTGCAGTTAAGGCGCCAAAGTTCACTGGCCGCTTATGCTGCCCATGCTTTTAGCTTGCCCGGGCATCCAAATAATCGTCTCCTGTTCCCGCAATCGGTCGTCCATCTGCCAGAACGCCGGCTTCGGTCAGGTTGTCCGATCGCGGTCTGTGTCAGAGAGCTTCTCTCTGGGCTTAGAGTTTTCACTGTTCCACCTCCTTTTCCAGCCACTTTCCGTACACCTCCATGGTGTGTTCCTCGCCCTTGCCTTCGACTCGACTTGACACAGGGGCCGAAGGATTGAGTCCCTCCAGAGGCCTTCCGCCGCCGCTTTTATTCCATCCTGGCCACGTATCAGGGCTCTGGAATTGTTTACACTGACGGCTCTATGGTTGCTGGTCGTGTCGGTTATGCACTAACTCTAGGGGCTCAGCGTTTACACGGCTGAGCTGGTCACCATCTTTCATACCCTAGAGTATATTCGCTCCTGCTCAGGTGACTCGTTCATGATCTATAGCGATTCCCTGAGCGGTTTACGAGCTCTCGACCAGTGTTTCCCTTGTTCTCGTCTTGTGATGGCTATCCATGAGTCTCTACATACTCTGGCCCACTGCGGCCGCTCTGTGGTCTTTGATTGGACCCCTGGCCATGTTGGGATACCTGGCAATGCGAATGGTGACCGCCTGGCGAAAGAGGCCACCAGTGAACCCACTCCAGACATTGGCCTCCTGGAGACTGATTTGACGGCAGTCTTACGCTGCAAAGTTATCTCGCTTTGGGATGCTGAATGGCGCGGTCTGGCCACCCCTAACAAACTCTGTGCCGTCAGGGACACGAGGACAGTGGGGCACTCCTCCTTGCGAGTCTCTCGTAAGGAGTCTGTCGTCCTCTGCTGACTGTGCATTGGGCACACACGGATGACCCATGGCCACTTATTGCGCCGAGTGGAACCCCCCTCTATGCCGCTGCGGCTTGGCGTTGACAGTGGTCCACATTTTGTTGGACTGTCCACTTTTATCTGTGCTCAGACGGACGTTTGCGCTGCGTGACACCCTCTCTGCTCTTTTATTAGATGACTCTGCCATGTTGAACTTGGTTTTACGTTTTATTCGGGCAGGGGTTTTTTATCCTTTAATCTGAGTTTTTATGTGTTCTTGGTGGTTGGCTTTTCCTCTTTTTTTTTCTCTATGGTCGGCCAACCACCATCACACTGTGTGTTTTAATTTGTTTTGTCTGGTCTCTGTCAGAGTATTTCTTGTCCTGTTTCTTCTGCTGTCTTTCCTGTTGTTCGTTTTTAATTCTCTTTGGGTGGTTTTAGTTTTTTTGGAAAAAGGGACCGATGACCATAGTAGTCTGGTCCCTTTAATCCCACAAACCCACCAACCATCCATGCGAGCAACTCGCAGATTCAGTTGTTCTTTGTCGGCTCTGCATTGGCCACATCCAACTGACACACAGATATTTATAGTGTCGTGAGGACCCGCCTCTCTGTCGCTGCGGGGCGGTTTTGATGGTGGTGCAGATTTTATTAACTTGTCCGTTTTAGCTGTGCTCAGGCAGACCTTTGTGCTGCCTGATACGCTCCGTGCCCTTTTAACTGATGACCCTGCTATGGCTGGCTTAGTTTTACATTTTATTTGGACAGGGATTTTTTATCATTTAATCTGAGTGTTTTCTTTTATTGTTTTGATTCTGACCTTTGGCCTACGATTTTAAGCTGAGTTTTTAATGTGTTCTCGGTGGTTGGCTTTTCCTTTTTATCTCTATGGTCGGCCAACCACCATCACACTCTGTGTGATTTTGTTTCGTCTCATCTCTGTCTGAGTATTTCATGTCCTGCGTTGTCTGCCGTCTTTCCTGTTGTCCGTTCTTCCACCTCTTTGGGTGGTTTTAGTTAGTTTTTTTTTTTGGGGGGGGGGGGGAGGAAGGGACTGATGACCGTCGCAGTCCGGTCCCTTTAATCCGACAAACCAACCAACCAACCATCACCTTCAGAAAATTGATATTCACCTGTATTTTTATCGCAAAGAGTCTGTTTTTTAGAGGGAAATAGTTTTATCATCTTAACGTTTGTCACCATAGTGAGTGGGATGGATAACTTGCAGGGAGGATGTCGGTCAGATGTTGGACATATATGTTCTGCATTACGGCATTAAGAGCATTGCAGTCCTCATGACTAATATCTTGGAAACCGCTTGGTTTTAACATTATAGCGTGTTTAAGTGCAGAACTATGTATCCTTAGGAGGGTAAGTGTTTATGTTCTACAATAATTTCTCCCAGTAAGTTTTTGGTACTAATTACAGATACAAGAACAACACTTAAGAATTTACAAGGCAGTTGAGTTACGTAAAATGCTTCAAACTCCATCCATGTGGAGCTCCACATGCATAATCCGCCTGTTGTATTGTCACAGCAGT
Source organism: Schistocerca gregaria (assembly GCF_023897955.1). NCBI lineage: Eukaryota > Metazoa > Arthropoda > Insecta > Orthoptera > Acrididae > Schistocerca > Schistocerca gregaria. The sequence goes on along the minus strand of NW_026062194.1, from coordinate 36,653 downwards.
CTCAGGTCTACTGTGTACCAATAACGGGTGCTAACCTCCTCTACATGCGCTTATCTGGAGAGATCTTCTACACTCTGATTGGTGTCATGAGTAAGATTGATGTGGAACAGTCTTCACTGAACAGTAGTTACAGACTCAGGTGGCTCTGTGCCTTCTCGAGACTTCTGGAATGTAGCGGCCTCCTACTTCTAGTCACCAGCAAATTAAATAGGTGACAGAGTTGTAGGAAGGGTAGGTCAAATACCATCTTTCAGTGTCCAACTTTATCCTGAGAATGCGAGAATTAATCATGAATGGATGTACTGCCCAGTAATCTACCTATTCTCTTAATCTAGTACGCAGTAAAGGTAGTTTAGTGATGATACAGAAATTGAGGAGCATGCTGTCATGTCGTTGGTCGGCGTTGGAATTTCGGAAACACTGATAAAATTGCTAAAATTGATTGCACTACCAACAGTGGCGTCTATTACAGTACATTGTCCCATATCAGCTGTGTCTTTTCAATCCCATCTGTCCACTAGTACACTTTGATTATGACATAATAATTGACTGATACTACTGGTTTGAGATGGAGAGAGCCTTGGTGGGAGCAACATCTTTCGTTATTGGTCAGCACTGGAAAGTGATCCTGTACGAGGTGCGATATAAGGAATCAATCGAAACAGAAGAACGAGACATCAGCCACTTCGTCACTGCGGAAGATAAGATTAAATTAAGAGGTCATCATCTTCAGAAAGCCGTTTGAAAAAGCTCCAAACACTTCCAGTTTCCATATGTTGTGAAGTCTTCCAAACTTTATGTCAGTAAGAAAACCCACCTCTCTTATTTCAACCACCCTGTGTGTTGTGGAAGCAGCATAGTTTATACCATGTGATGTTCAGCTTTTTGTGAGAGCCAGTAGATCAAAACATGTTAATGTCGATTTAGCATCTGACACAGACCTGGAAGTCGTGGAGGGAAAACAAAACGTATGGCGGTGTACAAATCTGCAGTCACACACTGCTTTGGTGTGTTACAGCAGAAAGAACAATGTGCCAAACTGCTTATGAAAGAACAACACAGAGACCCTCTCCTGTGATTGGTAGTCTGTGGAATATGGTCCCCCTACAGTATAGGGGACGAAACTTTACACTAGTCTGTGCCAGCAATTTCGGTCACTGGCCACTTGTTCCAGTGGAGTAATACCTGTTTGCTTGATAGCATCGCCACATATGGTCGATATCAGCATGCAGATGGTGTTTCATTAGGTATCAGAGGAGAGGGAAGCAGTAATACCTTATAGACTTCTCTACCAGGTGATGTTAGCAAAGCTTTCGTAGTTCATAGTTGTACTCAGTTATGTGTTACAAAAATAACGAGGAGAGAGGCATTGTGCTCTCAACAAATACTTGGACACCAACACACTGTCGTATTTCTAGCGTGGTTGTCACAAAAATACGATCAACGAGATTAGCTCATGTACAGCAGGGATATTTGTAGTCAGTCATTCGACATAGATTAAGTGAAGGTGTTATGCTTCAGAATTTCTTTGTGCAGTCCATGCATACCCTGCATAGTTTTAATTCCCTCCTGCGCTTTTGTGAGCTATTTTTCTCTTTGCGATAGCTCTCTACCTGTTAGCCTTCTAACTGGCAGAATATTGCTGTCAGAACATGATGGGATTTCGAGATAATTAGCATGGGTCCGTAAGTTGGCTTACTCACTGAAATCAGGTGGATTCAAATTCTATATGTATGGAAGCAGGTAGATTCGTGAGAATACAGCAGGTAAACCACACCTTGACGACTGGGGTAGTTGAGAAGTGAGCCCTGTACCGTTTCTTCTAAGTACATTTGGCAAAAATATCATAACCTGTTACATACGTCTCGAGAACTGACTGCAATGAGAGGATTAGGGGCTAAAGGTGGTTTCTACAGAGTGACAATCAACCTCAGTAGTTCTGTCTTTTGTTTCCTCGATAAATAAGAGCTAACACTCTTCCGTTAGTTGTGTGAGCGTATATCTGGATTGCGTGACATCTTAATAGGTAGACTAGATTTACATCCATATGGTTCCTTGGCAAGCGATCACGTGGTGCATGCTGTACCACTGCTTTTCATTCCCTTTCTTATTCCAAATGTGAATAACGCGAGGGAAAAAGAATGCCTACATGTTTCCCAGTGAGCGCTAACTTCACGGATCTTATCTTCGAGGGCCTTATGCGAAATGTACGTTGGTGGCAGTAGAATCCTTCTGCGGTCAGCTTCAAATGTCAGTTCTCAATAGAGTTCCCTCCAGGGATTCCGATTAGAGTTCTCGGATCACCCGCCCACTAATTTGGCGGGAGGCAATAGGAACACTTCTGTAGAACTGTACTGTGAGGGAAACACAGATCTGCAGACTCTTACACGTCTGGGATGTGGCGGCCAGTAGACAGGTATTTTTTTATTGCTCATGTGTCAGCCTTCCCGGCATATTGCAAAACAAATCTCAGAATGTTTCGGTTTACTGGAGGGATGAGGGGAAGCATATTTTTCAACGTCCCAGTATTTACCCCATCGACATTTATGCACCGAGTTCTTCCGGGAAGGACAGGACAACTTTTGAGGTTCTGGAATCATTAACAGCTATCCGGCACGGCGAGCGTACAGCCTTGACTCTCAGGAGGAGGTTCGCGCCCTGGTGACAGCTGTTCGTAAGCAATCTAGGGATGGAGAAGAGAGTGAAACATCGTACTGCCCTCCATAGACCGACAGATCTCAGCAGAATTACTTTCGGAACAGAATACCAGAATGCTAAGTGACTTGCTTGCACCAGCATGTCAAGAAAACCGAGGGACAGAATCCACATAGCGACGGATGTCGTCATCTATTACAGCCGTTACCAGCCGTACTGATATCAGAGGAAGTGTTTACCTAGCCTGTGGGAAGCCTCCAGAGACATCAGGCAAGACTCTGTAATAGGTACCTGGCGAGTGTAATTTGATTGCAGGAAAAAGGAATTCTCATCATCAAATTAATTAATTAGCCTATCAATTTGATATGGACGACGTGTCTCATGGCATGTGCATGCAAGACTGAGAATACCAAGCATATGATTCGAGAGTTGGAGCGTTGATCAAGCGTTTTTTCATTGTTATGAAATTTTTTAATGGAACCTACACAGGGCGAGATGATCATTTTAATAAAATCAACTATATTGTCGAATTTATAAAGTGACTAGTAGTAGGTAAAAAGACGAGGGCTAGTATAAATCCTTGTGTAGCAGAAGAAATATTGAATTTAATTGATGAAAGGAGAAAATATAAAAATTCAGTAAATAAAGCAGGCAAAAAGGAACACATACGTCTCAAAAATGAGATTGACAGGAAGAGCAAAATGACTAAGCAGGGATGGCTAGAGGACAAATGTAAGGATGTAGAGGCTTATCTCACTAGGGGTCAGATAGATACTGCCTACAGAAAAATTAAAGAGACCTATGGAGAAAAGAGAACCACTAGTATGAATATCAAAATCTCAGATGGAAACCCAGTTCTAAGCAAAGAAGGGAAAGCAGAAAGGAGGAAGGAGTATATAGAGGGTCTATATAGGGGCGATGTAGTTGAGTACAATATTATGGAAATGGAAGAGTATGTAGATGAAGATGAAATGGGAGATACGATGCTGCATGAAGGGTTCGACAGAGCACTGAAAGACCTGAGTCAAAACAAAGCCTCAGGATTAGACAACATTCCATTAGAACTACTCACAGCCTTGGGAGAGCCAGTCCTGACAAAACTCTACCATCTGGTGAGCAAGATGTATGAGACAGACGAAATACCCTCAGACTTCAAGAAGAATATAATAATTCCAATCCCAAAGAAAGTAGACATTGACAGATGAGAAAATTACCGAACTATCAGTTTAATAAGTCATGGCTGCATAGTAATAACTCTGATTCTTTACAGACGAATGGAAAAACTAGAAGCCGACCTCGGGTAAGATCAGTTTGGATTCCTTAGAAATGTTGGAACAGGCCAATACTGACCCTACATCTGATCTTAGAAGAAAGATTAAGAAAGGCAAACCTACGTTTATAGCATTAGTAGACTTAGAGAAAGCTTTTGACAATGTTGACTGGAATACTCTCTTTCAAATTCTGAAGGTGGCAGGGGTATAATACGGGGAGCGAAAAGCTATTTACAATTCATACAGAAACCAGATGGCAGTTATAAGAGTCGAGGGACATCAAATGGAAACAGCGGTTGCGAAGGGAGTGAGACGGGGTCTTAGCCTCTCCCCGATGTTATTCAATCTATATATTGAGCAAGTAATAAATGAAATAAAAGAAAAATTCGGAGTCGGTATTAAAATCCATGGAGAAGAAATAAAAACGTTGAGGTTCGCCGATGACATTATAATTCTGTCAGAGACAGCAAAGGACTTGAAAGAGCAGTTGAACGGAATGGATGTCGAATTAAGTCAGGTGATGCTAAGGGAATTAATTTAGGATAATTTAGGAAATGAGACACTTAAAGTGGTAAAGGAGTTTTGCTATCTGGGGAGCAAAATAACTGATGATGGTCGAAGTAGAGAGGGTATAAAATGTAGACTGGCAATGGCAAGGAAAGCATTTCTGATAAGAGAAATTTGTTAACATTGAGTATAGATTGAAGTGTCAGGAAGTCGTTTCTGAAAGTACTTGTATGGAGTGAAGCCATGTATGGAAGTGAAACATGGACGATAAATATTTTGGACAAGAAGAGAATGGAATCTTTCGAAATGTGGTGCTACAGAAGAATGCTGACGATTAGATGGGTTGATCACATAACTAATGAGGAAGTGTTGAATAGGATTGGGGAGAAGAGAAGTTTGTGGCACAACTTGACTAGAAGAAGGGATCGGTTGGTAGGACATGTTCTGAGGCATCAAGGGATCACCAGTTTAGTATTGGAGGGCAGCGTGGAGGGTAAAAATCGCAGAGGGAGACCAAGAGATGAATACACTAAGCAGATTCAGAAGGATGTAGGTTGCAGTAGGTACTGGGAGATGATGAAGCTTGCACAGGATAGAGTAGTATGGAGAGCTGCATCAAACCAGTCTCAGGACTGAAGACCACAACAACAACAACATTCGGTGCAGTGAGATTTTTAAACAGAACCTGTAAAACGTGGGATGATAATCGTAATGAAATTATTGTATTATCGAAATTATAAAGTGTCGTGTAGTCTAAATCTCATATGTACAAGTTCTCTAAGCTGTTACTTTAACAGACTTCACATGTTGTAAAACATTTGGTTACTTGAAGAGACAGTTCGCAAGTGAGGAGGCGTCCAGTGACAGAGGTAGAGAGTGCTCTTGGTACTCCATCACGAGACAAAAATGAGTTTAATATTCTAGCCCAGTGATGCAGGACATAACAGATAGCAACAGATATTGTTCTGCCGGAAGAGGGAATACTTAGAAGAAATGAAGCCTATGCCACAGTGATGCACAACATTGTCTCAAGAAGTAACGATACTTTAGCGATATGGAAACTCATCTGTGGTCCGACTTTTTCAGTGTTCGAAAATAACTCTTATAAATGGGAGGAATTCACGAGAGAAATTTGAGGTTTTCGACAGAAGAACATTCCCGTTTGGGACCTTTTAAAGTGAGGAGTCTGTGTCAGGGATGTGGCTGCAGTTGGACGGACTGCCGCCTCATTGTAACGCAGCTGGCGGTGGGAGTGGAAGCAGGGAAGTACCCAGCCTCAGCCACTTCCAGCCATGGTTGCCCGGCTGGCCACCTCGTCAGGTACACAATACAGCTGGTAGGTGGCGCTGGGCTAGACTGGAGGCGACGGGCCAGTTTTCAGTTTCGTCTTGAGATACCGCGTGCAGGTGTGATAATGTGCACTGCATTCGTTATCAGCGGAAACAAAACTGGCGTTCTACGGATCGGAACGGGGCATTGTCAGATCCCTTAATCGGGCAGGTAGGTTAGAAAATTTAAAAAGGGAAATGGATAGTTTAAAGTTATGTATAGTGGGAATTAGTGAAGTTTGGTAGCAGAAAGAACAAGACTTCTCGTCAGGTGAAAACAGGGTTTTAAATTCAAGCTCACCTGACGGTAATACAGGAGTAGGTTTAATAATGAATTTAAAAAAAATTGGAATGCAAACAAGCTATTGTGAACAGCATGGTGAACGCATTATTGTAGCCAAGATAGACGCGAAGCCCACACCTACCACAATATTAGAAGTTTACATGCTAACTAGCTCCGCTGATGACGAAGAGATTGTCAAAATGTATGATGTGATAAAAGGATGGAGCCCAAAATTTAATAGTTATGGGGGACTGGAATTAAATTGTGCGAAGGAAAAGTAGTAGGTGAATATGTACCGGGAGAAAGGGATGAAAGAGGAAGCCTCTTGGTAGAATTTTGCACAAATCACAACTTAATCATAGCTAACACTTGGTTTAAGAATCATGATAGAAGGTTTTATACAACGAAGAAGCTTAGACACACTGGAAGCTTTCAGATAGATTATATAATAGTAAGACAGAGATTTAGGAACCGAGTTTTAAACTGTAAGACATTTCCAGGGGAAGATGTGGACTCTGACCACAATTTATTGGTTGTGAACTGTACATTAAAGCTGAAGTAACCACAAAAAGGTAGGGATTTAAGGAGATTGGACCTCGATAAACGGAAAAAACCAGAGGTTGTAGAGAGTGCCAAAGAGAAAATTAGAGAAGCGTTGACGAGAACAGGGGACAGAAATACAGTAGAATAAGAAAGGGTAGCTTCGAGAGATGAAATAGCGAAGGTAACAGAGAATCAAGTCGGTAAAAAGATGAGGGCTAGTAGAAATCCTCAGGTAACAGAAGAGATATTAAGTTTAATTGATGAAAGAAGAAAATATAAAAATGTAGTAAATGATGCCTGCGAAAAGGAATACAAACGTCTCAAAAATGAGATCGACAGGAAGTGCAAAGTGACTAAGCAAGGATGCCTAGAGGACAACTGTAAGGACGTAGAGGCATACACTATGTGATCAATAGGGTCTGGACACCACCAAAAACGTACGTTTTTCATTTTAGGTGCATTGTGCTGCAACCTGCTGCCATGTTCTCCATATTAGCGACCTCAGTAGTCATTACACGTCGTGAGACAGCAGAATGGGGCGCTCCGCAAAACTCATGGATTTCGAACGTGGTCATATGATTGGGTGTCACTTGTGTCATAGTCTGTACGCGAGATTTCCACACTCCTAATCATCCATAGGTCCACTGTTTCCGGCGTGATAATGAAGTGGAAACGTGAAGGGACAGGCACCGCTCAAAAGCGTGCAGGCCAACCTCATCTGTTGGCTGACATAGGCCACCGACAGTTAGAGAGGGTCGTAATGTGTAATAGGCAGACATCTATCCAGGCTATCACAAAGGAATTCCAAGCTGCATCAATATCCATTTGAAGTACTATGACACTTAGTTGGGACGTGAGAAATCTTGGATTTCATGCTCGAGTGGCTGCTCATAAGCCACATATCACGCGGTAAATGCCTAACGACGCTTCACTTGGTGTAACGAGCGTAAACATTGGCCGATTGAAGAGTGGAAAAACGTTGTGTGGAATGACGAATCACGGTATACAATGTGGCGACCCGATGGCAGGGTGTGAGTATGGCGAATGCCCGGTGGACGTCATCTGCATACGTGTGTAGTCCAAACAGTAAAATTCGGAGGCGGTGGTGTTATGTTGTGGTCGTGATTTTCATGAAGGGCGCTTGCAGCCCTTGTTGTTTTGCGTGACACTGCCACAGCACAGTCTTACACAGATACTTTAAGTGCCTTCTTGCTTCCCACAGTTGAAGAGCAATTTGGGGATGGTGTTTGGATCCTTCAACACGATCGAGCACCTGTTGATAATGCAAGGCCTGTGGTGGAGTGGTTAGACAACAATAACACCCTGTAATGGACTGGCCTGCACAGAGTCCTGACCTGAATCTCATAGGACACTTTTGGGATGTTTTGGAACGCCGACTTCGTGCCAGGCCTCAGCGACCGACATCGAAACCTCTCCTCAGTGCAGCACTCTGTGAAGAATGGTCTGCCATTCCCCAAGAAATCTTCCAGCACCTAATGCAACATACGCGTGCGGGAGTGGAAGCTGTCATCGAGGGTAAGGGTGGGCCAACACAATATTGCATTCCAACATTAGCGATGGAGGGTGCCACGAACTTTTAAGTCATATTCAGCCAGGTGTCCAGATACTTTTGATCACATAGTGTATATCATAGATGTAAATGTACACGTAGATCACTATGGTTAAGATACGTACTAGCTACAGGAAAATTAAAGAGACCTTTGGAGAAAAGAGATCCACCTGTATGGATACCAAGAATTCAAATGGAAAGGGAAAGCAGAAAGGTGGAAGGAGTATATAGAGGGTCTATAATGGCGATGGACTTGAGGGCAATATTATGGAAATAAAAGAGGACGTACTTGAAGATGAAATGGAACATTAGATATTCAGTGAAAAATTTGAGAGACCACTGAAAGACTTAAATTGAAACAAGGCCCCAGAAGAAGACAGTATTTCGTTAGAACTATCGCCTTCGGAGAGCCAGCCGTGATATGTCTCTTCCATCTGATGAACAAGATGTATGAGGCAGGCGAAATACCCTCTGACTTCAAGAAGAATATAACAATTCCAAATAAAGCATGTCTTGACAGGTGTGAAAATTACCGAACTATCAATTTAATAAGTTATGGGCGCAAAAAAATAACATGTATTCTTTACAAACGAATGGGAAAACTGGTAGAATCCGACCTCGGGGAAGATCAATTTGGATTCCGTAGAAGTGTTGGGGAAAAAATGGTTCAAATGTCTCTGAGCACTATGGGACTTAATATCTATGGTCATCAGTCCCCTAGAATTTAGAACTACTTAAACCTAACTAACAAATGGACATCACACAACACTCAATCATCACTAGGCAGAGAAAATCCCTGACCCCACGGGAAATCGAACCCGGGAATCCGGGCGCGGGAAGCGAGAACGCTACTGCATGACCACGAGTTGCAGACAAGTGTTGGAACACTAGATGCAATATTGACCCTATGACTCGACTTACAAGATAGGTTAGGGAAAGGCAAACCTACGTTTCTAGCATTTGTAGACTTAGAAAAAACTTTTGACCGTGTTGACTGGAATACTATCTTTCAAATTCTGAAGGTGGCAGATGTAAAACACGGGAGGCAAATTTGTATAGAAACCAGGTGGCAGGTGTAAAAGTCGAGGGGTATGGAATGGAATCAGTGACTGAGAAGGGAGTGAGACAGGGTTGTAGCCTATCGCTGATGTTATTCAATCTGTATACTGAGCGAACAGCAAAAGAAACAAAAGAAAAATTTGGATTAGGGATTAAAACTTCGAGGTTTGCCGACGACATTTTAATTCTGTCTAAGACAGCAAAAGGACCTGGAAGAGTATCTTAATGAAATGGACAGTATCTTGAAAGGAGGATATAAGATGAACATCAACAAAACGAAAACGAGGAATGTTGTTGAATTATATCAGGTGATGCTGAGGGAATTAGATTAGGAAATGAGACACTTAAAGTGGTAGATGAGTTTTACTATTTGGGGAGCAAAATGGCTGATGATGGTCGAAGTAGAGAGGATATAATATGTAGGCTAGCATTTCTGAAGAAGACAAATTTGTTAGCATCGGGTGTAGATTTAAGTGTCAGGAAGTCTTTCCTGAAAGTATCTGTATGGAGTGTAGCCATGTATCGATGTGAAACATGGATGATACATTTTTAGATAAGAAGAGAGTAGAAGCTTTCGAAGATTCGATGGGTAGATCACATAACTAATGTGGAAGCACTGAACTGAATTGGGGAGAAGATGAATTTGTGGCACAACTTGACTAGAAGACTGGGTCGGTTGGTGGGACACATTGTGATGCTTCAAGGGATCACAAATTTAGCATTGGAGGGAAGTGTGGATGGTAAAAGTCGTAGAGGATCACCAAGAGATGAATACATTAAGGAAATACAGAAGGACATAGGTTGCAGTAGTTATTCAAAGATGAAGAGGCTTGCACAGGATAGAGTAGCACGGAGTACTGTATCAAAATAGTCTTTAGACTAAAGACCGCAACAACCACAACATTCGTAAAAAATATTTCTGTTGATTAGGATGTACCTTGCAACTCGGAAGTGGGTATAAACGTATTTCATTCTCCAATGACGCTGCTACAGATCCTCTACATAGGATAGGCTGTTACAGTTGAAGTGTAGCATCCAGGGGGTTGGAATCCCTCCTTCCTTACGGAAGAATTTGTCGACTAGGCTACTCTCAGTATCTATTCGCCGGTAGCAAGCTCTCTGTGGCTGTAGTCTGCCTGCCGCCACTGCTGTCGCCTCCTGGGTCCGCTGCCGGCTGCTTGCCGGTGCCTCTGTAGTGTCGCCATCGCTGTCGCCGTCGCTGTTCCTATGCTTTTGCTTCGCCTTCGTCTTCATCACCCCCCCCCCCTCATCATTTTCGTTTCCTTCCTTGGCGCCACCTGTCGTCAATAGGCACTTCTCCATTTAAACATGAACACCCCAACCACCACTGTTATCCGAACCTTCCTTTCCCATGCCCCCACCATCATTTCCTGGAGTTCCTCCTCCAGCCTCATCCTTATGTCCAGCTGCACCTCATTACTGTTTCGTCTCCGATCTCCTCCACCATATTGTATCCCCACATATATCAGTCCACTCCCACTCACTCTCACTCTCAAGAGTTTCCCTCTCCCCAGTTGCCCTACAACCCCAGCACATCCTTCACCTGTCTGGATCCTAGCCCTCTGGGCCACAGTAGCCACTCCAGACAATACACTGACACCACCACATGTGTACATCTCTGCACCTTTAGAAAGGCCTGCCTCCTATCAGCTCTAACCCATCCTTCTTCCCAGGTCGCACTCAGCAGAAAACCCCTAAACGACCTTGTGTTGACACTGCTCCTACTCCTCCACCAAAAAACAACCACCCACCCCTTCTGATCCCTCATGAATACCACCCTATCCGCACATGCCAACCCCCACCATGCACACCTTCATCCTCTCCCACCCCAACTCCAAGTTCCTTGATGCCCACCCCCTCAGCTTAGAAATTTGCAAATTCTTCCCCAATGCCCCTATTTCTCATTACTTGCAAGGACATCAAATCAACCAATCCCTCACTCAACACTGAACTCCTCAAAAAGGTCTCTTGTGTCACCATTGGCCCTATGCCACACTTACACTTTTTCTTACCTCCAACTCTCCCTGCCAGGCCCAACCTCCATTGGCCCTATGCCACACTTACACTTTTCCTTACCTCCTACTCTCCCTGCCAGGCGCAACCTCCTTTCTATCCTCCAACCCTCACCATCATAATCATGAAGCTTAGCCCCATGGTCAGGGAGGTAGTGGTGTTGGCCAAACTGAAAACACAGCCTGCACTTGAAACCCATTCTGCCTGCCGCATTTGCAGTGACTTCAACCCCACCTTCGTCATGAGTATCTTCACAAAATCCTCCATCGACCATCAACTCACCCAGTTATGACACCCTTCAGGAATCGCCTCTCTTTTACATGTCTGCTGGGCTACGCCAAGTGTCTCTATGACACAGTTGGAGTCATTAGACAAGATCGTTTCGCTGAGACTCCTGCTGGCATCCTACTAGGGTCTCACTGTGGAAATTCATCTGGGTGTCCAGCAGTCTTTCCACAAGACAAAACAGATTGCTTGCTGTAACTCTCCCACCTTGGTTCTAGAACACAGTAATTGCTTCGCCATTGAAATATAATACTCATTCTGCAGCCGACTGAATAAGACACTCCCACTGCCTTTATGTTATTGCTCCCCCCCCCCCCTCCCAACGACATGGCTGCTAGACTACTACAAGAGTTTCCATGACTCGTTAGTGTCTTGGAGAGATGTCAGCTGAGAGTCTGTAGTATGCGAGGGTGAATAAATTCAGTTTCCCATTGTCAATGTGAGAGGGCGAGAGTTACAGTAAACTGGCAGAGGAGCATCAGTTACAAGCTACTGCACACGCAGGAGAAGTTCCATACTGTGGCTGTAGCTGAATGATAGCACCAGTATCATAGACACGCACCAGCAGAAAGACTCCAGCAAAGTCCTCAAGCCATATGCAATAGCGCAGCATCCATCTAATGGCAATGCAGTTCCTGAACGCAGCGTTAGTGTCTTGGAGAGACGTCAGCGAAGAGATTGTAGTATGCAATGGCAAAGAAATTTCTGTGTCCCATCGTCAATGTGAATCTGCGTGGGTTACAGTAAACCACCAGCAGACTATTGGTTACAACCCACTGGACATCCAGGAGAGGTTCCATACAATAACAGTAGCCGAATCCCAAAGCGAATATCATAGATATTTACTAGCAAATAACTCCGACAGTGTCATTGAGGCATCTGCAATGGCGCAGTACCCACGTGGTAGAGATGCAAATCCTAAGTATTGTGTTAGTGTCTTGGAGACACATTGAAAGAGATTATGTAGTATGCAATGCCGAAGCAAATTGTGTGTTACATCGTCCAAGTGAGGCTGCGAGGCTTACAGTAAACCTGCAGCAGTGCATCGAGTACGAGTTACTGGACACGCAGGAGAGATTCCATGTGGTTCCTTAGCACAATGCCAGCTCCGGTATCATAGAGATACATTAGCAGAATGACTCGGACAATGTCCATGAGGCATATGTAATAGGTCAGAATCTATCTGATGAAGATGCAGTTATTGAGGGCAGCATTAATGTCTTGGAGAGATGACAAGAGAGAGTCTGTAGTACGCAATGAGTGAAACAATTTCTGCGACCCATCGTCAATGAGAGGGTGCGAGGGTTACAGTAAAAGGCAGTGGCTGAACAGTCACAAGCTCCTGGACACCCAGGAGAGGTTCCATGTGGCAAGCGTAGTGCCAGCGCCAGTATCATAGAAATACACTAAAATAATGATCTCAACAATGTCCCCTAGGCATATGCAACAGTGCAGCACCCATCTAATGGCGAGGCAATTCTCAAGGGCAGTATTAGTGTTTATGGGAGACGTCAGCAGAGAGCCTATGGTATGCAATGCCGAAGGATTTCTGTCCCCCATGATGAATGTGCGGTAGCAAGACCTACAGTAGAACACCAGCAATGCATCGGTTACAAGCTACTGGACACACAGGAGAGGTTCCATGTGGTATCATAGATATACACTCGCAGAATGACTCCGTCATGTCCTAAAGGCGTATGCAATGCCGCAGGACCAGTCTGGTGATATGCCATTCTTGAGGGCAGCGTTAGTGTCTTGGAGAGATGTAATTTGCAATGGCGAAGCAATTTCTGTGTCCCATCGTACTGTAACGGAAAACCCGCAGCAGTGCATCAGTTACAAGCTACTGGACGAGCAGGAGAGATTATATGTAATTTCCATAGCCGAATGCCAGCGCCTTTATCATTGATACATACTAGCAGAAAGACTGTAACAATGTCTTCAGGCATATGCAATAGCCCATCATACTTCTCATGGAAATGCAGTTCCTTATAGCAGCATTAGTGTCTTCGAGAGACGTTGGCAGAGAGTTTGTGGCATGCAATGGCAAAGCAATTTGTGTGGCATATCTACAATGTGAGGGTGCAAGGGTTACAGTTAACTGGCAGCGCTGCATCAGTTACAAGCTACTGGACACCCAACAGAGGTTCCATGCAGTAACGGTAGTCCCAGTCCATCGCAAGTGTCATAGATATACGTTAACAGAATGACTGTGACAATGTTTTCGAGTCATGTGCAATACTGCAGCACCTGTCTAATGGTGAGTCAATGCCCAAGGGCAGCATTAGTGTCTTGGAGACATGTCGGTAGAGAGCCTCTAACATGTAATTATGAAGAAATTTCTGTGTCCCATGGTCGAACTGCTAGTGCTAGGATTATAGTAAACTGGCAGCAGTGCACCGGTTACAACCTACTGGACCTCCAACAGACGTTCCATATGGTGATCGTAGCCAAATGCGAGCCACAGTATCATAGACATACACCAGCAAAATGACTCCGACAATATCCTAGATTCATATGGAATAGCGCAGACCCGTACTGTGGAGATGCAATCCCTGAGGGCAGTGTAAGTGTCTTGAAGAGACGTCGGCAGAGAGCCAGTAATACGAAATGGTGAAGCAATTTCTGTGTCCTATTATCAATGTGAGGGTGCAAGGGGTGCAGCAAACCTGTAGCGGTGCATCCATTACCAGGTACTGGACATGCAGGACAGGTTCCATGTGATTACCTCAGCCAAATGTCCTCGAGGCATATGCAATGGCGGAGCACCTGTCTGGCGGAGTTACAATTCCGAGGTCAGCGTTATTGTCTTGGAGAGATGTCAGCTGGGAGCCTGTAGTGTGAAAAGGCGAAGGAATATCTGTGTCTCATCGTCAATGAGAGTGTGCGTGTGTGGGGTATGCTAAACCGGCAGGTGTGCACCAGTCACAAACTGCTGGACACCCAGGAGAGGCTGCATGCGGAGTCAGTAGCCAAATGCCAGCGCCGGTTTCATAGATGTACACTAACGTATTAGTCCAACAATGTCTTCGAGGCATATGCTACAGGTTAGCAGTCGTCTGGTGGAGATGAACTTCCTAGGCCCATCATTAATGTCTTCTAGAGACGACGGCATTGAGCCAGTAGAATGTGTTCTTTCCTAAGCGTAAGCAAAGGACCGGAGATGCAGAATGGAAACCAGAGAAGGTGGTGAGAAAACGTCCGAAAATGATGCGTTGAATTTTACCGAGCTGTGCCAAGAGTGATACCTGGAAGAAGTGAATATAAGCTCCGCTACTGTTGGCTAAGGCCGCTCAGATCTCCTCACAGTACTGACATTAGTGGAACATATTTGCACAGCGTGCTACAAGAAAAGCTAGTTGTGATTGTTATCAGTTATTTGTCTGGACATCGACTATAGCCATCACTATTATTGTTTGCATGTTACTTGCGATACCGATGTAATTCCAAACTTAAGTATTGTCATGTCTGTTTTATAGAAATAAAGCTACTAATGTTATTAGTTAGAATTGTCGTAAGGCATTCTGAAGACAAACCATCCTTTAGACACCCTGTAAGCAACGAATGGGCATCACCCCACAGTATGCAATGGCGAAGCAATTTCTGTGATCCATGGTCAATGTGAGGGTACGAGGGTTACAGTAAATCACCAGCAGTGGATCCCTTACAAACTATGGGACAACCGGGAGGGGTTACATGCAATGACATAGCGAAAATCTACCACCAGTACCACAGACATACGATAGCAGAATGATTCTGACAATGTCCTCGAGGCATATGCAGTAGTGCAGCAACAGTTTAGTGTGGATGCAATTCCTGAGAGCAGCATTAGTATCTTGGACAGACGTCGGTATAGAGCTTTGGCGAAGCAGTTTCCGTCCCATTGTCAATGTGAGGGTGCGAGAGGTACAGTGAGCCGCAGTAGTACATCAGTCGCAAACTACTGGACACTCAGGAGAGGTTTCATGCAGTGACCATAGACGAATGCCAGCGCCCGTATTGTAGCTATACACTAGCAGAATTACTTCAAAATTGTCCTCTAGGCATGTGCAATGTTGCAGCACCTGTCTAATTCCGTCTTCAGGTATAGCCTTGCCATTAGTGCCTTGGAGAAATGCTGGGAGAGAGCATGTAGTATGCAATTGCGAAGCAATATTTGTGTCCCCCCATCAATGTGTGGGTGCGAGGATTACAGTAAACAGGCAATGGTGCATCCGCTACAAGCTACTAAACACCAAGGAGAGTTTCATAGCAATGACTGTAGCTGAATGTCAGCACCAGTAACATATATATACACTAGCAGAATAATCCTGACAACCTCATCGTGCCATAGGAAATTTCTTGGCACCTGCCCTACTGCAATGCCATTTCGAAAGGCAGCATTAGTGCCTTGGAAATACGTAGGCAGAGAGCGTGTAGTACGGAATGGCGAAGCATTTCTGTGTCCCATCGTCAATAAGAATGTCGGAGCGTTACAGTAAACTTGCAGTGGTGCATCAGTTACTTGCTACTAGACACCCAGCAGATTCCCATGCAGTGACCACAGCCGAATGTCGAAGCAAAATAAAAAGTGGCTCTGAGCCCTATGGGACTCAACTGCTGTGGTCATTAGTCCCCTAGAACTTAGAACTACTTAAACCTAACTAACCTAAGGACATCACACACATCCATGCCCGAGGCACGATTTGAACCTGCGACCGTAGCAGTCGCATGGTTCCGGACTGCGCGCCTAGAACCGCGAGACCACCGCAGCCGGCTCGAAGCAAGTATCATAGATACACACTAGCAGAAAGACTCCAACAGTGTCCTCACAGTGTATGCAATATCGCAGCACCAGTCAAATGGCAAGGCAATTCCCGAGGGCAGCTTTAGTGTGTTGGAGAGACATCGTCAGAGAGCCTGTAGTATGAAATGGTGTATCAGTTTCTGCGTCCCATCATCAACATGAGTGTGTGAGGGTTACAGTAGACCATCACTGGTACATTAGTTACAAACTGTAGGACACCCACCAGAGGTTCCATGCGGTGACCATAGCCGAATGCCAGTGCCATTATCATAGATATACACTAGCAGAATGACTCTGACAATGTCCATGAGGCAAATGCAATAGTGAAGCAGCCATCTGATGGAGATCCAATTCATTAGGGCAGCAATAGTGTCTTGAAGAGACGTCAGCTCAGAACCTGTAGTGTGCAATGGTGAAGCAATTGCTTCATCCAGTTGTCATTCTGAGGGTGCAAGTGTTACAGTAAACTGGCAGTAGAGCATCGTTTGCAAGTTACTGGACAACAAGGTGAGAGGTTCCGAGTTGTGACCGTAGCCAAAAGCCAGTGGCAGTATCATAGACTACATTAGCAAAATGATTCTGACAGTGTCCTCGAGTCATATGCAATAGCACAGCACCTGTATGATAAAGAGGCAGTTCCTGAGGGCAGCATTAGATTCTTGGAGAAATGTGAGATGAGAGCCTGTAGTTTACAGTGGCCAACCAATCTCTGTGTCCCAATGTCAAGGTGAGGCTGCGAGGCTTACAATAACCTGGCAGTGGTTCATCAGCTACATACTGCTGGGCACCCAGGAGAGGCTCCATGCAGTGACCATGGCCGAATGCTGGTGCCAGTATCATATGTATGCACCACCCAAATGACTCTGACAATCTCATCGAAGCATTTGCAGTAGAGTAGCTCCCATCTGATGGAGATGCCATTCCTGAGGTTACCTATAATGTCTTGGAGAGGCGTTGGCAGAGAGCCTGTAGTATGCAATGGTGAAGCAATTTCTGTGTTCCAATGTCAATGTGAGTATGTGAGAATTACAGTATAAGATCAGCGGTGCATTGGTGAAAAGTTACTGGACACCCAGAAAAGGTTCCATGTGGCGACAGTAGCCGCATGTTGGCGCCATTATCATAGATATAAACAAGCAGACTAGCAGAATGAGTCTCACAACATTGTCGAGGCATGTGCAATGGCGGAGCACCTGCCTCATGGAGATGTAATTCCTGATTGTAGCATATGTGTCTTCGAGAGATGACAGATCAGAACCTGTAGTGTGCAATGTCGAAGAAATTGCTTTATACAACTGTCCCTGCAGAATGATATGGCAAATCAATTCCTGTGTCCCATCATCAATGTGAGGGTGAGAGAGTTACAGTTAACTGGCAGCAGTGCATTGGTTAGAAGCTACTGGAGACCCAGAGAGGTTTTATGCAGCAACCATAGCCAAATGCTAGTGCCAGTATCACAGATATGCACTACCAAAATGTCTCCGACAGTCTCCTTGAGCCATATGCAGTAGCGCAGCACCTGTCTGATAGAGAAAAAATTCCTGAAGTCACCGTCAGTGTCTAGGAGAGAGGTCAGCACGGAGCCTGTAATATGCAATAGCGAAGCAATTTCTGTGTCCCGTCTTCCATGTGAAGGTGTGAGGATTACAGTAAACTGGCAGCAGTGCTTCAGTTACAAGCTATTGGACACCCAGGAGAGGTTCTATCAGTGACCATACCCAACTGCGAGCGCCATTATCATAGATATAGACATTCAAAATGATACCGACAATGTCCTCGAGGCATATGCTTTAGCACAGAACCCATGTGATGGAAATGCAGTTTCTGAGGGCAGCATTAGTGTTTTTAGCAGACATGGGAAGTGAGCCTGTAGTATGCAATGGAGAAGTAATTGTGTGTCCCATTGTCAACGTGACCGTGTGAGAATGACAGTAAACCAGCAGCAGAGCATTGGTTACAAGTTGCTGGACACGCAGAAGAGGTTCCATTCAGTGATCGTAGAAGAATGTCAGTGCCAGTAGCGGAGAATTGCAATTACTGAGCCCCGTGTTAGTGTCTTGAAGACGCTGTAGTATGTAATGGTGAAATTACACACATCAAAAAAAGTTTTGCATCTGCTCGGTTACGAAAGTTCTGGAGCCTGTACAGAAAATTGGAATAGAGATCCACATAAACATTATTTCCACACTTTTTACTGCCCATGAAAACCACACACTGCATATTGTACCACCATATAACGAGACCTTCAGAAGTGGTGGTCCAGAATGTTGTACACACCAGTACCTCTAATACCCAGTAGCACGTCCTCTTCCATTGATGCATGCCTGTATTCGTCGTGGCATACTATCCACAAGTTCAACAAGGCACTGTTGGTCCATAATGTCCCACTCCTCACTGGCGATTCGACATAGATCCCTGAGAGTGGTTGGTGGGTCACGTCGTCCATAAAGAGCTTTTATCAATCTATCCCGGGATGGTTGACAGGGTTCATGTCTGGATAACACGTTGGCCATTCTAACGAGCGATGTCGTTATCCTGAAGAAAGTCATTAAGAAGATGTGCACGATGGATAGTTCAAATGGCTCTGAGCACTATGGGACTTAACATCTATGGTCATCAGTCCCCTAGAACTTAGAACTACTTAAACCTAAGTAACCTAAGGACAGCGCACAACACCCAGTCATCACGAGGCAGAGAAAACCCTGACCCCGCCGGGAATCGAACCCTGGAACCTGGGCACGAGAAGCGAGAATGCTACCGCACGACCACGAGCTGCGGACCACGATGGATGCGCAAATTGTCGTCCATGAAGATGCCTCGCCAATATTCTGCTGATGTGATTGCACTATCAGTTGGAGGATGGCATTCACATATCGTACAGCCATTACAGTGCCTTCAGTGACCACCAGTGGCGTATGCTGGCCACACATGCTGCTACCGTAAAACAGCAAGGAACCTACATCTTGCTGCACTCGATGGACAGTGTGTCTAAGGCGTTCAGCCTGACCGGGTTGTCTCCAAAACCGTCTCCGATTATTGTCTGGTTGAAGGCATCTGCAACACTCATCAGTGAGGAGAATCCTGAGTGGTCCATTCGGCCTGTTGTTGGGCATATCTGTACTGTACTGCTTAGTTTCATGGTTTGCAAAGATGGACCTCGCCATGGGCGTCGGGAGTGACGTTGTGCACAATTTGAGTCGTAACACAACGTCCTGTGGCTGCATGAAAGCATTGTTCAACATGGTTGCGTTGCTGTCAGCGTTCCTCTGAGCCATAATCCGTAGGTAACGGTCACCCACTGCAGTAGTGACACTTGGGCGGCCTGAGCGAGGCATGTCATCGACAGTTCTTGTCTCTCTGTATTTCCTCCATGTCCGAACAACATCGTTTTGGTTCACTCAGAGACACAGTTCCCTTGGTGAGAGCCCTTCCTGGCACAAAGAAACAATGCGATGATATACTATCCACAGTCAATGTCTATCTTCAAGAGTACTGGGAACCGGGGTGATGCAAAACTTTTTTGATGTGTATATTTCTACATCGCATCACCAATATCAGGGTTGCGAGGTTAAAGTAAACCGGCAGTGGTGCATCGGTTACAAGCTAGTGGACATCCAGGAGAGGTTCCAGTATCATACATATACTCTAGCATAATGACTCTGACAATGTCCTCGAGGTATATGAAATAGCGCAGCACCCGTCTGATGGAGATTCATTTCTTGACGGGAGCATTAGTGTCTTGGAGAGACGTCAGCACAGAGCGTGTAGTATGCACTAGCAAATCAAATTCTGTATCATACCGTCAAAATGGGGATGTGAGGGTTACAGTAAACCAGTAGCAGTGCAATGGGTGGAAGCTACTGGACACCCAGGAGAGGTTCCATGCAGTGTCCTTACCAAAATGCCAGTGCGAGTATCGTAGATATACTCTAGCAGAAGAAGCCTCGACTATGTCCTCTCCTTATGCGCACCACACGTTTAATGGTGAGGCAATTCTCGAGGGCAATAATTGTGTCTTCGAGGGATGGCGGTAGAGAGCCTGTAGTATGCAATGGGAAAGCAATTTCTGTGTGCCATCATCAATGTGACGATGTGATTGTTGCAGTAAACCAGCAGTGGTGCATGAGTTACAGACTACTGGACACCCAGGATCGGCTCCATGTGGTGACCATAACCAAATTCTGGTGTACGTGTTATGGATATACACTAGCAGAATGACTCAAAGAATGTCCTCGAGGCATATGCAATATCGCAGCACCCAACTAATGGCGAAGCAATTCTCGAGGGCAGCATTATTGCCTTGGAGAGATGTCGGCAGATGACCTGTAGTACGAGGGTGATATGAAAAGTTCTTGGAATCACCACGAGAGGTCAGCACTAGCGCAACAGGTTGTTCACGTGATATTCATTGGACTCTTGCCTGTAAACACGTGTCACGTCAGTGCTCTTGGAAGAGAGCTGTGGTGCTGACGTGGCTCTGTTGTTGTTCCTGCGAAGTGATTTGCGAAGAAGGAAAAAAATCGAGATTCGAGCAGTGATTAAGTACTTTGTAAAGAAATGCATGAAAACAGAGGACATTCGTGTCGATTTCCAGAATACACTAGGGGACTTTCCTCCTTCGTATTCAACAGTTGCCAAGTGGACAAACGAATTTAAATTTGTTTGGGAGAGCTTAGATGATGAACCGTGCATTGGTCAGCCAAGATGTGTCACTACTTCAGAAATCATAGCAAAAGTGTACAAATTGTTCACAGAGGATCGCCGATTGAAAGTGCGTGAAACTGCTCGTGCTTGCCAGGTTCATGTGAAAGGGTATATCCTATTTTAACTGAAGAATTAGAAATGAAAAAATTATCTGCAAGGTGAGTGCCGCGACTCTACACTGGATCAAAAATGCATGAGAATGGGCATATCTAAACAATGTTAGGTTGGTTTTAGGAGAAACGAACAAGATTTTTTGCACTGGTTTGTGACCACAGATGAAACTAGGGTGCACTACTACACCCCAGAGACAAATCAACAGTCAGAGCAGTGGAAACATGCCGATTCTCAGCCACCAAAGAAAGCAAAGACAATTCCGGGCGGGAAAGGCCCTGGCATAAGTTTTACGGACTGCGTGGTAATTACTCAGGTGCCTGGTGAGGACTGTGACCTCACCAAATGGATCACGTGTGAAGCTAAGGGATTGATGAACTCCCACAGAAGACGCCGAACCTGAGGGTCGCTGGTTCGATTTCAGAACGCAGCACTCGGCGCCTCACCGTAGTCGCTTGTTAATGCACAACGAGCGAATTCACAAGGAGAAGACCGCGCCGCTGCCGCAGTGAGTCACGAGCACAGTGCTGAACTGGAGAACAAACCGCCGGCACACCGCTGCAACACGAGCCGTCGCCGCATCAGCCGTCACCGGAACCTTCACTCTATGACTCCGCCGCGAGGAACTCAGCGAGTTAAAAAACACTGTATTACTCTGTTTGTTCGAAGGGTCTTTTGTCTCAATAAACGACTGCTAGTGGAACCACCAATGTTTCTCTCACACCTCACCCTCTAAGCCAAGGAAAGAGCCCACTGCACCGCCCACACAGTGTCGTTCCCCTCCCGCCATCCCTGACAAAAAATGACCTTTGGTCTGCTCTGTCACTGACACGTAATATCTAGTGTCACTAAACCTCGACCCACTACTGTGGAAGAAAGAAAGAAATTCGTGTGTTATATTGTTGATTGTACTAGATCTTGGTCTACAACTTGTAATTTGCATACGATCTGTGTAAATGTTATTTGTTGTTAACGTTTTTGATGTTAAATTCATGTACTTCCTTGTTCCACGATCACGGAGATCTGATAGTCAATTTGATCCTAATGAACAAGGCATGTAAAATAAAATAAAAATAAATGAATTACTTTCCAAAGCGAAATTTTCGTTTTCCATTGTTATGAAATTCCTGGCAGGTTAAAAGTGTGTGAACGAGAATCGAACTCGCGACCTTCACCGTTTGCGGGCAGGTGTTCTACCAGCTAAGCTACCCAAGTATGACTCACGACCTGTCCTCACTACCTTACCTCTGCCAGAACCTTGTCTTCTATCTTGCAAATTTCACATAAGCTCTCCTGCGAATCGTGCAAGACCGGCACTAATAGAAGAAAGAAGTTTGCGGACTCATTGCTTGGCTACAGCCAGAGACTATGCCACGTCTCCGCAACATCCTTTCTTCCAGGAGTCCAGGCCTTGGAAGTTTCGCGGCAGAACTGTGTGGTTTGGAATGTTCACCGAAGCCCCAAAGAAAACTGCTATAGCCATGCGTATTCAAATACGGAGATATGTAAACAGGCAGAATTCAGTGCTGCGGTCAGCAACGCCCGTATAAGACAACAAGTGTCTGGTGCAGTTGTTAGATCGGTTACTACTTCCACAATGCCAGGGTATCAAGTTTTATGTGAGTTTGAAAGTGGTATTACAGTCGGCGCACGAGTGATGGGATACAGCAAAAATGGCTCTGACTGCTATGGGACTTAGCTTCTCAGGTCATCAGTCCCCTAGAACTAAGAACTACTTAAGCCTAGCTAACCTAAGGACATCACACACTTCCATGCCCAAGGCAGGATTCGAACCTGCGACCGTAACGGTCGCGCAGTTTCAGACTGTAGCGCCTAGAACCGCTCGGCCACTTCGACCGGCTGGGATACAGCATTTCCGAGGTAGTGATGAAGTGGTGATTTTCCTGCACGACTATTTCAGGAGTGTACTGTGAACATCAGGAATGCGGTACAACATCAGATCACCAACATCGCTGCAGCCGGGAAAAGATCTAGCAAGAACGGGACCAACGACAACTGAAGAGAATCGTTCAGCATGATAGAAGTGCAACTTTTCTGCATGTTGCTGCAGATTTCGATGCTGGGACACCAACAACTGTCAGCGTGCAAACCATTCAACGACACATCAGCGATACGGGCTTTCGGAACCGAAGGCCCACTCGTGTAGCCTCGATGACTGCACGACACAAAGCTTAACGCTTCGCCTGGGCCCATCAACACCGACAATGGACTGTTGATGATGATGAAAACACGTTGCCTGGTTGGACGAGTCTCGTTTCTAATTGTATTGAGATGATGGACGTTCATGGGTAACCTCGTGAATCCGTGGGTCCTGCATGTCAACAGGGGACTGTTCTAGCTGGTGGAGGCTTTGTAATGGTATGGGGCATGTACAGTTGGAGTCTAGCTGGTGGAGGCTCTGTAATGGTATCGGGCATGTACAGTTGGAGTCATATGGGACCCCTGATACATCTAGATACAACTCTGAGAGCTGATACATACGTAAGCGCCCTGTGTGATCACCAGCACCCATTCACGTCCATTGTGCATTATGACGGACTTGGGCAATTCCAGCAGGACATTGCGACACCTCACAAGTCCAGAATTGCAAACAAAGTGGCTCCAGGCGCACTCTTCTGAGTTTACACACTTCCTCCGACCACTAAACTCCCCAGGCATGACATTATTGAGTATGTCTGGGATGCCTGGCATCGTACTTTCACGAACTTAGGGACAGCCATGCGGGATTCACGGTGTCAATTCCGTCCAACACTACTTCAGACATTAGTTGAGTCCATGCCACTTCGTGTTGCGCCACTTCCGCGCGCTCGCGGGGGCCCTACACCATACTGTGCAGGTGTACCAGTTTCTTGGGCTCTTCACTGTATTCGATGAGATACTGCCGCTGTGACGGTGTTGTTCTCGGCGGAACTGTCCCTGACAACACAAACCATTTATTATCGGTGTACAGAGCGTTTAATTATACGACCATAATTGTGCTCATATCCTCATAGGGTAAACAAAGGCGACGGTGACATGACGCATTTTTCAACAATACAGGGGGTTCTTCGACGTCCCGTGTCGTTTCTTAGCAACAGTCCGAGTCGAGTCGAATGGAGAGCAACGTGAATGGCGCTGTCCGCATTCAGCGAATCTGAAGAAATCGTGAAATACAGTAGGAGCACGGCCGACGATAGTGGTCTCTGGTAAGTCATTAATTAGCATCTGATTTCCGACAATCCCTGGCAGCTGACACAAAGGCGTTAAATCGGTTGCATCTTTCTGCACACGCGTAACATTAATTCTCACATCACATATATTGAATGAATATGGAGATCTTGAACACAGCCGTTATATTCGAGGTAATTTAATTTTCCAAATCCGTCGTCGAGACCGTTTATCACAGTTCGTCTAAAGCAGTTTGTGTTGGAGAACCATTAAACTCATTAATCTTGCAATTAGAGTAAGATCGAAATACACTCCTGGAAACTGAAATAAGAACACCGTGAATACATTGTCCCAGGAAGGGGAAACTTTATTGACACATTCCTGGGGTCAGATACATCACATGATCACACTGACCGAACCACAGGCACATAGACACAGGCAACAGAGCATGCACAATGTCGGCACTAGTACAGTGTATATCCACCTTTCGCAGCAATGCAGGCTGCTATTCTCCCATGGAGACGATCGTAGAGATGCTGGATGTAGTCCTGTGGAACGGCTTCCCATGCCATTTCCACCTGGCGCCTCAGTTGGACCAGCGTTCGTGCTGGACGTGCAGACCGCGTGAGACGACGCTTCATCCAGTCCCAAACATGCTCAATGGGGGACAGATCCGGAGATCTTGCTGACCAGGGTAGTTGACTTACACCTTCTAGAGCACGTTGGGTGGCACGGGATATATGCGGACGTGCATTGTCCTGTTGGAACAGCAAGTACCCTTGCCGGTCTAGGAATGGTAGAACGATGGGTTCGATGACGGTTTGGATGTACCGTGCACTATTCAGTGTCCCCTCGACGATCACCAGAGGTGTACGGCCAGTGTAGGAGATCGCTCCCCACACCATGATGCCGGGTGTTGGCCCTGTGTGCCTCGGTCGTATGCAGTCCTGATTGTGGCGCTCATCTGCACGGCACCAAGCACGCATACGACCATCATTGGCACCAAGGCAGAAGCGACTCTCATCGCTGAAGACGACACATCTCCATTCGTCCCTCCATTCACGCCTGTCGCGACACCACTGGAGGCGGGCTGCACGATGTTGGGGCGTGAGCGGAAGACGGCCTGACGGTGTGCGGGACCGTAGCCCAGCTTCATGGAGACGGTTGCGAATGGTCCTCGCCGATACCCCAGGAGCAACAGTTTCCTTAATTTGCTGGGAAGTGGCGGTGCGGTCCCCTACGGCACTGCGTAGGATCCTACGGTCTTGGCGTGCATCCGTGCGTCGCTGCGGTCCGGTCCCAGTTCGACGGGCACGTGCACCTTCCGCCGACCACTGGCGACAACATCGATGTACTGTGGAGACCTCACGCCCCACGTGTTGAGCAATTCGGCGGTATGTCCACCCGGCCTCCCGCACGCCCACTATTCGCCCTTGCTCAAAGTCCGTCAACTACACATACGGTTCACGTCCACGCTGTCGCGGCATGCTACCAGTGTTAAAGACTGCGATGAAGCTCCGTATGCCACGGCAAACTGGCTGACACTGACGGCGGCGGTGCACAAATGGTGCGCAGCTAGCGCCATTCGACGGCCAACACCGCGGTTCCTGGTGTGTCCGCTGTGCCGTGCGTGTGATCATTGCTTGTACAGCCCTCTCGCAGTGTCCGGAGCAAGTATGGTGGGTCTGACACACCGGTGTCAATGTGTTCTTTTTTCCATTTCCAGGAGTGTACTACAAATTATACGTGTTCCTACGGAGATGCACATGCCACGTGCTTACCGTATTCGCTCGCGTAGATAACGCTCGACAAGCTTAGTACATCGCGATGCTGCCGTGAAACACACGTTTTCCATCCCCCTGTCGTAAGAAATAATATACTTTCTAACGTATTTTAAATAATTTTTTTGACCAATGACACCCCGAGTGAAGGACGCCATGAGTTTACGATGCGAAGGATGGAACTGGCTTGTTATTAAATTTCATCTGTGGTTGTCTGTACCGTAAACTATGCTGTTTATTACAAAAATATCGCGATATCCCAGGTTGGGTTTCCGAATACGGCACCATTTACAAAGGTGGGGTTGGCCAGAAACTTAAGAGCACAGCTACGACTATCTGCAGTTACCGGTATATATAATCCTGCTTCTCACAAACATTTGGTTGTTTTTCTCCGAATGTGCCATCACTGCCGAGGTTGAGATTAGGCAGCAACCCCAAGAGGACAGTTATATACGTCAATTATAGTTCTTCACCCCACAGTTCGTTATTTGTCGTGGTTTTTCATTGCTTGTTGTTATTCATTTTAGGATTATTTGTTTATTTATTTACTTTTTGTGTCTATATACCGTAGGTCAAATCACATTATCGATTCCAACGTTAATTATGTTTCCCGTTCTTCCAGTAGCATAACGAATGATACGAAAAAAATTAAACGTTTGACGAAATAACTAACAGCCAATAGAAATCATGAAAATAACGGAACATGGAATCAAAAATTAGAGTCATACCATTCATGACAATTCTCAAAGAATGTGCAGTACACACCTGCAACATCAGTTGTACAGAGAGTAACATGAAAACAGAAATCGTATAACTGTGAAGTCTTTTAGAATTTTCATGCGTGATACCGCTGAAATTGGTTACTGCACGTTCCATTATTATGTCATTTTCATTAAGGGTGGCTCCCCAATTCCCTTAGGATTTACCTGTATGGTATCGCTTTCTGTACTAATGCAAAAAAGCGATTAATAGCAAGCCTTCGAATCGACAACTAGAACTGACCTATACAGCCCACTTCTGGTTATCGATTGTTCAAATGTGTGTGAAATCTTATGGGACTTAACTGCTAAGATCATCAGTCCCTAAGCTCACACACTACTTAACCTAATTACCCTAAGGACAAACACACACACCCATGACCGAGGGAGGACTCGAACCTCCGCCGGGACCAGCCGCACAGTCCATGACTGCAGCGCCTTAGGTTATCGATTCCAAGATTTGTTATCTTTTCGCTACGTGTGTAGTGACTTTTCTCTTAGAAATTCTGTGTTGCTTTCTTCTTATTTCCCGGTAATGTCCTGCTTACGTTCCTTTTGCAATCTCATTTTGCAGTTCTTGTGTTAGATTTTAGTTTGTGCACATTCAAAACTCCACCCCTCCGTTCAAAACTCCACCCTCCTAAGATTCGATACTTCTTATTAAAACCTGCCGCTATTCCACAATATTACGAGTTTATTATGAGTGATGCTGCAGTGAACTTTTCAGATAGTCTGTGGTTCTTTCACTTCCTAGCGTAAGTTATAATAATAATTCAGGGCCGGCCGCGGTGGCCGTGCGGTTCTAGGCGCTGTAGTCCGGAACCGCGGGACTGCTACGGTCGCAGGTTCGAATCCTGCCTCGGGCATGGAGGTGTGTGATGTCCTTAGGTTAGTTAGGTTTAAGTAGTTCTAAGTTCTAGGGGACTGATGACCTAAGATGTTAAGTCCCATAGTGCTCAGAGCCATTTGAACCATTAATAATTCAGGCACTGAGAACCAGAAGGGCCCAAAGCACATATGCAAAGTTTACGGAAAAACAGGTACTTGTGAAAATGAAGTTTGCAGGGAAACCACCAGTGTCATAGGTTTGACCCTATTTTTTAACATCCTTCCTATAAAAGCCATGTAATATTTATTAACCACCAGCCTCATAGGTTTGACTTGTTTTTTTAACATCCTTCCTATAAAAGCCACGTAATATTTGTTATTATTATTATTGTTGTTATTCTTATTGTTAATTTATAAAATTTTTGTATAGAGGCTACAGACAATAGTTTCTTTTAATTGTAGTATAGTTTGTACTTAACGTAAAACTAGAATCAGGACATAAGTAACAGACACTTAATGCACCACACATATAGTTGTGACCTGTCCCAACACGTCATATTCCTCGTTGTCATCATTTTCATTAAGCACGTTCTCTGGCTTCAGGCTCAGACGAAACTGTTTGTTTACTTTAGGCATGAGTTGTAGTAGTTTTGTTAAGTCCATTTGTTTAAAGATTGATATAGTACTTTGTTAAGAGTTCGTGTTTCAAGGTTGGTATTTGCCTTCCACCTATTGGGCACTAGGATTTGCGAGGGATCTACACACTGTGGAGAAATAGCAAATTGTGGTCTCCCTCGATGTGACTTGAAGAAAATGGTGGCCTCCCACTATTCCAATCAAGAATACGTTGCTTTAAACAATGTTCACGGAAATCCATTGAAAATTTTATAATTTCAAAATTTCTTAAAAGTACATTGTTACGATGAACATCAGTTTTAGGTGTGATAGAGAGGTCGATAACACTCTTAAATGTTCTAAAATCCTCAACGTCCATTTTACAAATTGGAATACTGAAACCATGGAGCATAATTTTATGGTGGGGCATTACTCTAAGAGCTTTCAGATTTTATGAAGAAATGGGGGTCAGTGTAGCCAGTGAGCACTGATACAGCTTTTCGCAACCGTTCATATACAGGGTGTTTCAAAAAGCACTTTATAACTTTAAAAATTCATATACATTTATTGAAAGAAGATATAGACCTGGGTTTAATGTTATTTTGTAGGGAAACACATCAAGTTTTTTTTTTACCTTAAACTAAAGATGTTGTACGTGGCTTCCGTTGCTTATCCTGCACACACTCCATCGGAGTCAATTTCTTCTCAAACTCCTTGTAGCGTTGCAAGTGTAACTTGCTTAGTGGCGGCATAAATTCTTGCTCAAGTTCAGGTAGAGAAGCTGCCACAGGAGGTACAAAGCACAATATCGTTGATGAATCCCCATAAGAAATTCGAGCGGTGTCAGGTTTGGGAAATGTGCGGACCATGCAATTGGTGCATCGCGGCCAATCAATTGACCTGGTAAGTGGTCACTGAGAGAATCCCAGATGTCAGCCCGGTAGTGGGCTGGTGTACCATCTTGTATGAAGTAAACATTTCAAGCTGTGGTGTCCAAAATTGCAACATATCTAGGTACGCTGTCTCATTGATCGCTCTCTCACGGGCAAAGGGGCCGTACCCTTTGTTCTTGCTCAATACACAAAACGTGTTCAGTTTAGGGCTATCACGAACACGATGCAATATTTGATGTTGATTTTCACTGCCCCAAATCCTACAGTTATGTGTGTCAACCTTGCCACTTAGTGAAAAGTCGACTTGTCAGGAAAAATGATTTTGTCGAAGAAATTTTCATCCTCATGTAATCGATTTAACATATCCGCAAAGAAGTTCTTGCGAGCAATTTTATCAGTGTGTTTTGTTGCTTGTACAATCGTCAATCTGCACGGTTTCAAATACAAACGGTTTCTCAACACTCGCCAAATGGTCATTTGTGGGGTTTGCAGTTCGCGAGATGCACGCTGGGTCATTTTCGTAAGGCTGTTGACAAAAGTTGTCTCACTCGCTCAATGACGTCGTCAGATCTGCTTGGACGACCTGATGATTTCCCATGTCTTACTCAGCGTCCTGTTTCTACAAAACATTTATGCCACTCATAAACTGTAGACCTACTAGGAAGATCTCTAGCGTACTTGGTACGGAAATTATTTTGAACTGTGTCGCCGACTTTGATTCTTCAAACCAAAACACACAGCTAGCACGCTCAGATTTAGTGGTGTGATGGCCCAGTGGATATCCCGTCAAAAACTGAACACAGATCAAGCATGAAAAAAGGAGGAAGATGAACTGAGCTGTGAGAACAAAGTAAAAATTATAAGTGAGCGATTGAAGCTTAGCAAGTGTAGTGCTGAGCGCAAGTGAACAGCTGTGGCGTCGTGGAAAAGTGTGTACGGTATTTGACTATGAAACTGACGAGCCAGTTTCGAAACTCTCTGGTGGTACTTATTTTTATTTTCTTCACAACATTATGAGCTGTCCGTTCGGTCACTGAAATGTTTGGTGTCTTTCCATAATCTTGGCACTTGTTATACTATAGACTGGTTACAGAATATGAGTCATGAATGCGCTACCGTTGCAGGTAATCGTCGTGAATAGTGAGAGCAGGCGAAGTACCATATAGATAGCTCACATAAATGAAAACAAGTAAACCGGTGTGAACTATGATACAACTAAGGAGTTCGAGAGTTAAAACTTCCAAAAAGGAACGCAACATCAAAAACGTTAAAAACACTTGTTTTCACAGAACACAGTGAAAGTATGTGATTGTGAAACTGTTGCGTTCATTTTTTGCAGCTCATGTAGCAAACTACGAGGGCTGTTCACTAAAGAATGATCGTAATTTTTTTGACAACATACCTTTATCATTCTCATAATTTTGATGCTCCCTCTCAAAGTAGTCTCCCATGAATCCGATGCACTTGTCCCAGCGTTTCTGCCACTCTTCAAATACGTGCTGGAAAGCATTTTTTGAGACATCCTTCAAAATCGCTTCCGCAGCCTTCGCCACTGATTCTAATGATTGATAATGCCTCCCACAAAGGCGATTATTCATGTTAGGGAATAGAAAAAAGTCACTTGGGGCTAACTCCGAACTATAGGGAGGGTGAGGGATGCACTTCACGTTGATTTTTGCAAGATATTCAGCAACCACATTGGCAACATGCGGTCACGCATTATCATGGTGCAGCTTCCAGCCTGCTTCACGGAAATCTGGTCTTCTGCGCCTGATACAGACTTGTAATGTTCTTAGGACACTCCTGTAGTATTTTACAGTTACTGATGTGTGTACAGGTACAACATGCTGACAAACCACTCCATGAATATCAGAGAATGAGATGACCATAACTTTCTCAGCAGAAGAAACCACTTTCGCTTTTTGGGGGTTGGTGATGAAGGAGATATCCACACTGAGCTTTGCTGTTTGCTCTCAGGATCAAAATGTTCTAGCCAAGTTTCATCAGCAGTGATTACATTTGAAAGATACTCCGGATCTTCCTCTAACATCAATTTTAACTGCATGCAGACCTGCACACGAATGTCCTTTTGTTTGGGAATCAACAGTCTTGGAACCCATCGCGCACAAACACGTGTCATGTGTAATTTTTCTGTCAGCAACGTGTGGGTGGCACCCAATGAAATGTAGAGTATTTCAGAAAGTGATCTTAAGGTAACTCGTCGATCCTCTCTCACAATGACGGCAGCAGTGTTCATGTTTTCTTCCGTAAGAGCAGTAACTGGAGCACCGGGTCCACCTTCCTTTGAAATTGATTGTCTCCCCTCGTTAAACACTTTAAACAACTTTCGAGCTGTGCTATAGGGAAGAACAGACTCTCCATAGGCCTCCTGTAACATTGTAGAGGCCTCAGTTGAAGATTTGTTGAGACGAAAGCAGAATTTCAAATCCGCATATTGTTCCTTGCGTGTTATTCCTTGCGTGTTACCTGCCTTGCAGCGGAAGGCGACACTGAACATGTCTGACCTTGCCTGCCTCTCACAGGCGGGAACCAGGAGTCCCAACATTGAAACTACTACCGGCTGTTTGCTGCACATTAAGCTAACAGAATATCATAAGAGTAAATTTTAGCGTTATAAATTACGACCATAAAAAATTATGGTAATTCTTTATTGAACTGCCCTCGTATATGTTTTCGTCATTTCCTTGGGAGTGACCACGTTCAAATTCATACGAACACCTAAATCGGGCAAGGAGGCGTATCTCACTCACTCACCAGGCGTACAAATTAGGTGTGTCCGTATGAGATTCGTGTCATATGACACACATTCTGTCAGTAATGCCGTGTCTGACACACTAGATATGTTTTCCGTTGGAGGATTCGATTGACTTGTCTCTTTGTCATCAAACGCTTGTGCTTCCCAATCGAGAGCCACTTCCTTTCGGCTGCTAATAGAGTAGTTGAGCAGAATCTACTGTCAGTATAGGTCCCTTCCTTACACCTCAGTGTTGTAAAAGGACGTTACACCACGATACAGACACAAATTTGAATACGGCTAACGGTAAAAAAAAAGTTTTTGGCACACGGGAGGTTTGAACACAGCTCGCCTGCTTGATAGTCCAACACCTGGCCACTTTTTTATGTAGGGTCAAGGAACAGAAGGAATGGTCTGGGGGCGAAGTGAGCAGGGGTCATTGTACGAGGTCTGCACATGATGTCTGCGTCCCCAAACGGGAACTTGTGGAACGGGAAAATGGCCACAGCAGATTATTCATTTGTTTTTTGACAAAATATAATCCACATTTCTCCCGATCTGTCTCTAAAAGAAAGAAAAACAAACGCAAGGTAACACTTCTGTAACACGCACACACGGCGTCGATACTCTACGGACGCCGGCGCTCATTTTTCATGGCATGTCTTCTTGTAATGTCGTGTACATACCGTTATCTGTTCATCTGCTTGTGTGAATGAATCACATTATCTCCTGCGATGAATAATCCAACCATGGGGCGGATCGTGGAAGATGCTCTGCAAGAACTTCGAGAAGTGTTGACTGTACTTAGGGTTCTTCACAATAGCGCAATGAGGATCGTTTAAACAGTTCCAAGAATCCATGAGTTCTATACCTCCAAATAAATAATGAATCGCTTGACCTCTGATGCACATGACGGCGTAGTCTTTCTTCCTCGGGTAGAGGACAATGCCGGAATTGACATAAGGGGGCGGCATCTGTAAAAAGAGAGCTGTCATTAAGTATTTACTGTCAATCATCGGTGTCGATTACATCGACTTAAAAATTGATATGATTTTATCATAATCAAAAATAAGATGGACCAAATTAATTGAACTATCGATTTGAAAACAACTCCGTCGGCTGTATTAGCTCTCTTCATCCATTATATTTACAGAAAGGGTCCTCCACTTTTAACCAGTTACTGTGGTTTGGTCTCTTATGATGAAAAACATTCGAAAATCGAACCTGTATTTGGACATAGTGTCAGTCTCACTAAGACAAAATTTGGTACATGTATGTTACCATGTTTTGTTAGGTTGCTATGGATGACGTTAAGTACATTTACAATAAGTTTCTCACACTGTTCGGTCTACCACGCCGCACTCAACGCAAAACATTTTCACGTACACATACTAGTTATTGGGTTGTACTTTTTTTCTCTGTTGTGTGTGTGTCTACATATTCTGAGTAGACACAGCTGAGACAAATTACATGAACAAAGATGCTAACGCACTGGTACTGCGGACGGTACTCTATACCAAATGGGGAGTGGTGCAACAGTCAACTACTCTGAAGTGGTATAGGCATGTGTATTCAAATACAGAGATACGTAAACAGGCAGAATACGGCGTTGCGGTAGGCAACGCCTACATAAGACAACAAGTGCCTGGCGCAGTTATTAGATCGGCTACTGCTGAAACAATGGTAGGTTATCAAGATTTAAGTGAGTCTGAACGTGGTGCTATAGTCGGCCCACGAGCGATGGGACACAGCATCGCCGAGACAGTGATGACGTGGGGATTTTCCCGTGCCACCATTTCACGAGTGTACCGTGAATATCAGGAATGCGGTAAAACATCAAATCTCAGACATCGCTGCAGCCGCAAAAAGATCCTGCAAGATAGGGACCAATGACGACTGAAAAGGCTCGTTCAGCGTGACGGAACTGCGACCCTTCCGCAGGTTGCTGCAGATTTCAGTGCTGGGACATCAACAAGTGTCAGCGTGCGACCCATTCAATGGAACATCATCGACATGGGCTTTCGGAGCCGAAGGCCCACTCGTGTAGTCTTGATGACAGCTTGACACAAACTTTACGCCTCGCCTGGACCCATCAACACCCATTGAACTGTTGATGAATGGAAACATGTTGCCTGGTCGGACGAGTCTCGTTTCAGATTGTATCGAGCGGATGGACATGTACGGGTATGGAGACAACCTCATGAATCCACTGACTCTGCATGTCAGCAGGGACTGTTCGTTGGAGTGATAGGGGACCCCTGACACGTCTCTAACAGGTGACACGTACATAAGCGTCCTGTATGATCACATGCATCCACTCATGTCCATTATGTATTCCGACGGACACGAGCAATTCTAGCAGGACAATGCGGTGCCCCACACGTCCAGAACTGCCACAGAGTGGCTCCAGCAACAGTCTTCTGAGTTTAAATACTTCCGCTGGCCACCAAACTCCCCAGACATGAAGATCATTGAGCATATCTGAGGTGCCTTACAGCATGCTGTTCAGAAGAGATCTCCACCCCCTTGTACTCTTATCGATTGATGGACAGCTATACGGGATTCATGGTGGCAGTTCCCTCCAGCACTACGTCAGACATTAATCGAGTCCACGCCACATCATGTTGCTGCACTTCTGTGCGTTCGCAGGGGCCGTGCATAATATTAGGCAGGTGTACCAGTTTCTTTGGCTCTTCAGTGTATTTTGATGGTGATTGCTTATACGTCGACTTCGATACTCGTCAATCCATAACTGCTAGTGGATTACACTGTTACATACACGTAAGACGCTTCCTGTGTAAAGTTCTTTAAACAGCACACGAGTACACAGCAACCTTGAAAATTAATAATAAATGTGAATGATTGTTTGTTTGCTTTTCTTTCTTTTTTAAAAAAGACAAAAGTCGTTGAAAGTTAATTCTAAGCTTAGCTGACCTTCTCAGTCCTTTTCAACACTAAACTGTAGCAGTAACACAGGTCTAACCCAGACACCGACTTTGGTTCTCCAGTTTCGAAACTCGTCGAGGCTGGGGTGACGGGCTTTGTTACAGGGATCCGGACGGTAAGGGAAACGGTGGAGGCAGAGCGGCTGATCCTGACCATCCAAAGTAGGAGATAAAATTAAAAAGAATGGAAGCAGAAGTAAATGCTGAAACACTGTTAATTCAATAGGGGAGACTGCGACACAGTGGGCACGGCTTTTGTTTTAGAACAGTTTGTGACGAAATTTGATAATATTTGTGAATTATTTCGGACCATTTAGGAAGCCTATACCATCTAATCTCCATATTTATTCATACGTTTTGATGTGACAAAAACTTTACACACGGAATTATTGACAGCACCCCCATCGTGGCGCACACTGAGTGTTGGCGTCGGCCGCAGTGAGCAACAGAAACGAAGTCCACAGACACACTGGAAACATTTATTTTTCTTGGTAAACATGTGATACATTGAATTTGCGCATAGTAAAATCAATGGCATTGTAAGTATCCATGTCAGTAGGGAATACAAGCATCACTACAGTTTCTTTTGTGCCGCTGACTGTGTAAGTCTCCGGTAGTCTGCCTACAAATGACATCTGTGAAACTAATTCCATGTGCTTCTGTACCTGCAGCAAACGAAAAATATCTGTCAAACTTTCATGAGTTCTGCAGGTAAGTCACAACTGCAGTGTAACTTAGTCCTTTCTTTTCAACATCGCCTTTCATCTTTAATTATGCCTTATAGCGAAAACTCAGATTATCACCACTGTCACCCATCAGAAGAATCGCAGAGCCTTCTTGAGCTGCTCTCTGGCTGAAGTTGCCTTCTGACACGTTTAGAAATGGACGCGTTGCTTAATTTTGAGAGTTTGAAAGTTCATTTTCTTCCCATTTGTAAGCTCTAGAAACTCCTGCTTCTTAGAGCTGTCATTAAGAATTCTTGTTCTTTCTCTTTTTCTTCGATAAATGAGCTCTTATCTTACAGGTTTTTGCTTTTGGAAAATGTGGAAATTCCTTCAGTGTTACCAAATGTATTGAGCTACATACATAAAAAAAAAACATTTTGCATCACCTCGGTTCCTAGAGCTCTGGAACCTGTACATAAAATTGGAATGGAGATCAACATACATGCCATTTCCTCCCTTTTTATTGCTCATGAAAACCATACATACAGCAAGATATTCAGAGGTGTTGGTCGACATTGCTGTCCACACCGGTACCTCTAATACCCAGTAGCAAGTCCTCTTGCATTGATCCATACCTGCATTCTTCGTGGCATACTATCCACAAGTTCAAAGCACTGTTGGTTCACATTGTCCCACTCCTCAAAGGCGATTCAGCGTAGATCCCGCAGGGTGGTTGGTGGGCCACGCCCTGAAAACGCTCTTTTCAGTGTATCCCAGGCATGTTCGATACGGTTCATGTCTGGAGAAGATACTGGTCACTCTAGTCGAGCGATGTCGTCATCCTGAAGGATCTCATTCAAAAGATGTGCACGATGGGAGCGCGAATTGTCGTCCACGAAGACGAATGCCTCGCCAGTATGCTGCCGATATGGTTGCACTATCAGTTGGAGGATGGCATTCATGTATCGTAAAGCCGTTACGGCGCCTTCCATGACAACCCGTGGCGCACGTCGGCCCCACATAACACCACCTCAAAAGATAAGCGAACCTCCACCTTGCTGCACTCGCTGGACAGTGTGTCTAAGGCGTTCAGCTTGACCAGGATGCCT